>NW_022157883.1:0-235014 GCF_003316985.1 Fusarium coffeatum | reverse complement strand
CTCCCGCTCCCGCTCCCGCTCCTGCTCCTGCTGAGCAACCTACCGTCAGCGTTGTGGTGCCTCCAGACGGGCCTGAGTATCCTCCCCCTCCTCCTCCTGCTGCCGAACCGCAAACCGGTAGACCTCCCGCGCGCCTGGGATGGACTGTTCAGTGGTCACCAAAATGGAACCGGTTCTATTACGTTCACTACCTCGATGGCAGTGTTGAGTGGTACGAGCAGCAATGGACTTGGTGAAGTCATTTTGGTTGGTGGTGGTTGGTTTTGATGCTTGTTTTGGTGCTGTTATTGATGAGGCAGTGTTCGACTGCTCACATCATGGAAGAAGGTAGTAGCTGACCATGGTACTCTTATTGTTTGTTTCTCATTTCCCTGCTTTCATTTCCTTCTCTTTCTTACTTTTTCCTTTGCCCAAAGTCGCAGGCGCCTCCGCTTGTTTCTTGTTCGTTTCGACATTTACCTTTCTTGTTTTGCGACTTCAAAGACGTCATTCCATGTATGCCAAGGAAAGGCCCCCTTCCCACTTCAGCACCGATGGACAGCATGGACAGCATGGACAGCATAGCCTAGAAACATACGCTTGAGCTGGGACAAACGAGCTCGAGCCGAGAAACATACGCTTGAGCTGGGACAGGATGCCGCTTTAGCTGGAGACAAGATGCACTCGATGACATACTCACGCTCGAGCTGTAATAAGATGCCACTTGGGCTGGTGACAACGTACTGCCATGGAGCTGGAGGTGCTGAAGGTGGATCCTGTTTACGGATAGATCTTTCCTTGGAGTGTTTTCCTTTTTATTACTATGTACATATTTATTTATTGGAGAAGGGGGTCTAGAACGACAGGCTGGCACCTTCACGTGGTGTTCTAGGTCAGTAGCTAGGGATCTTCAATGATCCTTAGTGAAGCTAAGACCAGCCTTATCTGTGTATTCTTAATATTAGGTAGTGTCTTAATTGGATTCGATGACACAAAAACTTAGGAATGCTATTACTCGGCTATATGGCAGATGCGTGGGCCGGATAGTTACAGAAGGGGCTTACTATGCGACGCGCAGTGTCAGATTGGTCTCATGGGCCAATCCGGCGATAAGTCCCAACTTTCGTTTGAAACGCGATCTCAGAGAGTCGACAACGTGGGTGCAGAAAGGACGAGTCGCAATGAAGGCATTGCTAATAAGCTTGATCTGCCGCATGTAGCTGTAACTGATGACGTGTAGGTATACCTCAGTGTGTCAGAAGTACTGATCTTATGATAACTTATACCAGTACTTAGACGACTTCACTTTGCAGGTGGGCAACCCGGCGCTTACCGGACGGTGGCCGGAGGAGGACTAAGAAATCGGTCTCCACATGCCGGCAGCCCGATGGCCGTTCTTGTTTCTTTAACGGCGCCGACGCCGGCATGGTGCAGACGGTTCACAAACAGGTTCACTGTTAAGAAGATTTTACGAGACGGTCTCAAGATATTTTAAACATATGAATTTTGTAGCTAGTAATATTCGTTTACATCAGCAGGCACAGCCTACTGAAGATAATCGTCTAGAAAGGCTTTCATCCAGGTTTGGTATCTAAAGGGGGAATTGTAAACAATAAACATGTCGCGAACCAGTACAAAAGAAATCGACATCGCAACCCCATCCAAAACAATCCTCATTAGACAGCCCTTCAAGTAAAAAGTCCAGGCAGTATCCTTCGTCATTCAACATCCCTGCCCTCCTCATGCGTTCAATTCGTGCAAAGTGTGGTATCGGTATGGTATCTTAAGAAACGCAAAGAGCCCCATTCTTCCCTCGCTAATCTTTCGCTAGCACGGTGATAATGTTGGTATTTTTCTTTTTTTCGTGTTGGTCGTTTAGTCGGTGAAGAACTTGATAACGTTCTGCAAGTCGCGCAGACCGACACCCTTCTTGGGGTAGCAAATGTAAATCTCCTCTCCCAGGGCACCGAACTTGGATCGGAACGAAGCCTTGCGGCGGAGACCGAGACTGTCGATAATAGATCGGTAACTGGCGCTGAGGAACTTGGCGCGAAGTCCGCCGACGTGCTCACCAGGGGTAAGCTTCTCGGAGACACCTGCACCGAAGGTGACCTTTCCGGTGACATTGGACAGGGCGTGGCTGACCAGGACCTCGATGGCACCGTTGACGGCACCGGGGAAGTCAAGCGCCCACTTCACTTGCCAGCCGTGGCGAGGAGCAAGCTTGGCCAAGACGACCATAGACATGACCTTGCCGTCCTTCTCGGCAGCAAAGTAGCGGCGGTGCTCCTGATCGATCCAGGGACGAACCTCAGTAAGATGCACTTGCTTGCCCTTGCGAGCGCCCTTCCATTCCTCAATGGCGGGGTTGGCGCGAGAAATGAAGTCCTCGTCAGGCTTGACCTCATGGATCTTGACTCCTTCACGCTCAACACGGCGAGTCTTAGCAGCAAGTCCCTCAATTTGAGCACTGTTGTGCTTGTCGGCATCAACACGCTGCTCCTCGGTACAAGTCAAACTTCGCCAGCGAAGCTCAGCTGCGAGAATCTTCTGGACTTCGTAGGACACGAGCATCCAGAACGGTGTCAGGCGAAGGTCAACAGTAAGGTGCTGAATAAAGTCACGGATGACCCGAGTGTATTGGCTGCGGTCACACAGGGGATCACCAGTGATCATGGCAAACTTCTCGCGCTGAACCCAACCGACGGCGGCACCAGTTTCGTGTCGCCAGATCTGGAATCGCTCATCGAGCCAAGATGTATTAGTAGCATCACCATAGTTGGCAATAAGCTTCTCCAGAGGGGGAGGAGAGTCGGCGTGGTGAGGCTTAGTGGTATCAGCCTCAGGGTGGGGTAAACCAGGGGCCTTGGTAGGGAGAGACTTGGGGTCCCGGTGGAAGAGAGAGGCATATCGGACATCGCCAAGCTCGAGCATCCAGGCGACAATACGCTCAAGACCAAGACCAGCACCAGCATGAGGAGGAGCACCCAGTTCGAAGGCAGTGAGGTAGTCTTCCATACCATCCTCAACCATACCAGCTGCGGCCATGTTGGCTCGCAGCTCATCAACATTGTGAATACGCTGACCTCCAGAGCAGATTTCTTGACCACGGATGAAAATATCAAATGATCGCGTGAAAGTGGGGTCGTCGATGTCCTTGGCAGTGTAGAAAGGACGAGCGCTGGCGGGGAACTTGTCCAGCACGTAGTAGTCGGTGTTATACTTCTCGCGGACAAGCTGCCCAAGTCGCATCTCGTCAGGAGTTGACAGATCCTCCATTTCGACATCACGACCGTCGTCGCGAAGCATCTGGATACCCTCAGGGAAGGGAAGGATAAGAGTCTCCTCGAGCCACTTGAATTCCTTGCTGGGCCATCGCTTCTGAACAACTTCGAGCTCCCGGGAAGCGTAAACGGTTCTGAAGACTTCCTTGAGGAAGATGTCGATGAAAGAAATAACCTCGTGGTAATCGGTATCAATAGCCATCTCAAGATCGAGACCAGTGTACTCAGTCAAGTGGCGATGTGTGTTCGAGTTCTCAGCACGGAAAACAGGGCCAACCTCGAATACGCGACCAAAGTCAGCAGAGATAGCCTCCTGCTTAGCGAGCTGGGGGCTCTGAGCAAGGAATGCCCGACGACCGAAGTAGTTTACAGGGAAGACAGCAGCACCACTCTCGGTGGCGGCAGGCTGCAGCTTAGGAGTGTTGATCTCAACAAAGCCTTGATCCTCGAGGGTGTTTCGGAAGATTCTCGTGACCATTGAGCGAATACGGAAGAGAGCCTGGTTAGAGGGATGTCGGAGATCGAGAATACGGGCGTTCATACGGTTGCGAAGAGTCTCCGGGGGCTTGTAGTTGCTGAAAGGTAGGTTCTGGGCAGCGTTGACAAGGTGGACAGAGTCGACAGCCACCTCAACGCCAGAGTGTGTGGCCGATCGAATAGGCTCAGGAGGCTGCTTGAGTGTACCGGTGATCTGAACCAGAGACTCGGAGTTGATCTTGCGAACCCAAGCAATGAAGTCGGCATTATCGGCATCACGAGCAAGAACACCTTGAACAGAGTGTGTTTGGTCTCGGAGGAGAAGGAAATCGAGCACCTTTGAGATAGGTCGCTGGGTCTCGATACGGGCTCGGAATGTGACTTCGGTGCCAACAGGCAAGGTGTCGAGCTGAGCAATTGTATTGATCTCACCAGGATGAATTGGCCAGTCAGAGCTCATGCTAGTTCGACCGCTGTCGAGAGAGGTTCGGCTGCTGGGGACAATACCGCCGTTGGTAGTGGCAGTCGTGCCATCCATGCTGGATCGAGCCGAATCTCTGTGGGGGAGTTCGACGGCGCTGTCTTGCATGGTTTCGCGAATGGTTCTTTGTGGTGAGGCGGAACGAGGCGATGAGAAAGCTGAGCTCAAGATGGCTCCCGAGGGTCTTGTACTATCAGCGCCCAAAGAGGCCGCGCTGATTGAGGCCGAGGCAGGCCGGTGGGTGGTATCCGGGCTCGCCATTCGAGCGGTATTGAACGACGTCGACGATGATGTCAGAGTCGCAGTGGGTTCTGAAAGGACCGAGTCGATGGAGACAGATGAAAGTGGGCTTGATGTTAAAGCCGAGGTTTGAATTGGAGTGTAAGAGGTGATCAAAGGTGAAGGATGTTTAGGTAGAGAAGTGGAAGAAAAAGATCTAGGAGTTAAAGGAGAAGACGAAACAGAATTTGTGGTGGCCGCGGGACCTTTTTGACGATATTTAGACGGTAGCGGCATGCCAAAGGCTGATGCGACGGGAGCCAGGATGCCCGTCATAGTTAGTGCCCAGCGACAGCGATGATGATGGAGGGTGTGGCACGGTGGGTCAGCCACACTTGAAATCTTGGATAATCCTGACTTGGCTCAGGTTCTGCGTAGGTACAGAGTACAGGCCACTGTTTCCCGCGATAGACTACCCCTGCTTTGCAGTCGATGACGATCGGGTGGGCTGCTTTCGGTTGTTCAGGTTCTCTTTTGGGTGATTCAGGGACAGGCACTTGTCACGATGATCGTGGCTGTGACGATGAAATGAGGTGTCGGAGTAGCAGTATCAGGGACACCTGTGGCTAATAACCACAAAAAAATGAATCAGGGGACTGATATTTTGATGTGCGTGTGCCAGTGTGAAAATATGAAGATGTGCCTTTTAAAATCGTTGAAAAGCATGTTCGAATAGAGAGGGCTCAGCAGACAGTTATATGACCCTAAAGGTAAACTATAAACCACATTCCCTCGCACTCACGGCATCGTCGGCGTCCCGGAAGGAGACACGACTGATGTCTGCTTACACGACCAAGGAACAAAAAAATTGTGGTCTATCTTTGTCAAATCCCGACAGCTTACTCAATCAGCCACCATGTACCATCTATTTCGGCCTCGGCTCTGTACATAAAATCCGTTAGGTTGGGCTAGACTGACAGATGACTCGGCATGGCGTGGGGAATGGATGTAACTCTCCCGCACCCGTCCTGTCCTGTATGTACCGAGAAATTCCTACACCCCCAGTACATTGCTTAGAATTGATGCCCCGTCCGCTGTAAGAAGTGAAATGTCAGCACCTGCACGCACGGTCTTTAGGCTCGTGCTAGCACTAGCAGCCCTAGAGCATCTCATCATTCATCGCGATAAGTAACGGGGCCGGTAACTGTGGCGGGCGGACATACCGTCAGTTAGAGCCTCCATCGCACTTATCGCATCAGATCGACTGCGAAGTCCGAGTGTAAAATCTGCGTCATAGCTCGATGTGTTTGTCCCTCTGATGCACAGAAAATGTCTCAACAATTGACACAATGATTCGTGTCTGGGAATCAGAGTCACGGTTAGCCACAAGAGCTGAAATGAACTGTGCTGTACAGAGTACTGTACCACGTAACAAACAAGCAGCACAGAGGACAAACCTGCGCCACAGATACCTCCGGCAGCCAAGATGCTATTGCCGTCAGTCGTTCAGGTCCCAGTCTTGGCTTCACCCTGAAAGAGCAAGACATTCAAGGGATGGCTGCCGTTTACCGTCTCGGCGTCTCTCTACGTACCTCGTAAAGTACCAGATACGTCTATGGGTGATACCCTTTTGAGTAATGCGATAAACTCTGTGACATCAGTGACAGAGCGCTAGGGTTGTTGTCGATATTTCCCTCTAAGTGGACGGGACTCCTCTAAAAGGGATTAAGACAGTGAAAATTACCCGCCCCCGGATGTTTCTGGGGCTGCACGGAGCCTGTGATTGGAGTTCCGGTGGAGATGCTCCGGATAATGCAGCCAAGCCCATGACATATCCTTAATCCCATCGGCGATTAGGGATGATCAAACGAGGATTTTCGTAATTTGTAACCTCGTGGCTCATCTATAACCTGTTATTTCCCCCATTAATTATTTCATCCAAGCCTTTTTGTGGTCAGAAACAGTATCTGAATCGCTCAGGGGTCTTTTTCATTTCAAATAACAAGTTTAAATTATTACCAGCGCATTGAATTGACGTCAATCAGCGAATCGAGTACATCGGAACTAACAACGGCGAACTAATTGGCCGTGAATAATTTGAAATGGTCACCCAAGCAAATGGAAAGTTCTCGTATCTGCTAGGCCTGTCTCTTATTGTGCAAGTCAAGTTCTAGGCTCCTTCTTTTTTCCCTTTATTAATAGCGAGGTTGGCTCCACTTGATTGAGTCTTGTCGTGCCGTTCCCGCACTGACCATTTTGACCCAGCAAAGCGGGAGACACAAAACAAGCCTCGCTACGTCATAGTCTTGGGCTTCGCTCATGTCACTCCAGGGCCTCTAACGTCACGAAACAGTTTTGGTTGGATAAACCAGGTTTTACAATATCTCGGCGTCTTCTGTTGACATTCATGCATAGACTACTGCCTACTGTATCAATTCATCGCAGAGAAGGTCACTCACTGATTGCTAAACCTGCTTTTGTTTTTTGTTCTCTCCTCTCTTGTCTACTCAGCTCTCAAGCGGCTCAGTGTCAAATCTCACTTGAGCTCGTCATTTTAGTAGTAATTGGGCCCAGCAACAAACAACTAGACTCTATCAACCGCCCATCAGCAAACTATCTCTTTTTCTATTCATTTTGATCAGCATTCTTCTTACCAACCCAGCCAATCCTTGCTTCCATCATATTATCGCGCTTACAGAACAAGCAAACCAAACAACGTGTTGTACCGCACACGAAGGAACTCCCCACCGCTTCTCTATTCCGTCGCAGCCGGGTCTCGTCTTGGCTTGTAGCTCTTTGGCTTCTGGTTGCTTGTGCCTCCTCACAGTCTTCTCTTTGGAGGTTCTCTCCTTCCCCCTCTCCCCTACAGTACAGTAGTAGCCCGCTGGCTGCAGTCTCACCCCAAGGTCTCAAGCTGGGACCACTCCCTTCCCTCTCCCCCTCCTCTCTATAATCAAATCTGATATGGAGACTGAGGCCACCCCCTCTGAGTCACGACCAACCACCCCGGAACCTCCGGGCTATGTGAATCCTCTCGAGTCCAGCTCTCGATGGTACCTGATCGCTCGTGCCCAAGCCATTCGTTCCGCTGCAAGTTTGGGTTTCAGCATCGCCAATCGTACTGAACCTCCTGCACCATCGCCTACGCGAGACATTTGGCTGGATGCCACGCTATCAAAGGCAGCCCCCAGCCGCAGCGACCGCGCCAAGACTAAGATCAAGGCCGAAGTATGGGTACCGCCCCGTCCCGCTCTCGGCGCCCGAGCTGCCGTTATAAACTTTCACGGCGGCGGTTGGATCCTCGGCCAGGGTACTGACGATGCCCGATGGGCCGGAGCTATCATGGCCAACTTGGATGCAGTTGTCTTTACTGTCAACTACCGTCTAGCGCCTTCGTGTCCCTTTCCAACTCCCATTGAGGATTGTGTGGATGCTGTTCTCCAAATCAAGCATCGCGCTGCCGAGTTTGGTATTGACCCTGAACGCATTATCCTTTCGGGATTTTCCGCTGGGGCCACAAATGCCATAGCAAGCTGGCTCATTCTCAACGACCCTGACCGTTGGGGCTACAAATTCCCCATCGAACCTCCGAAGATTGCCGGTATAACGCTCTACTACCCCGTTCTAGATTGGACCATATCCCGTCCCGAGAAGCGACTCACATGCTCAAAGCCCGAGTTCACCTTACCCAAGGGTCTCACGGATCTGATTGATGCTTCGTTCATCTACCCAATCATTCCCCGAGAGCAACGGTCTGATCCACGGCTGTCACCGGGTCTGATGGAGGATGAGATGCTGAAGAAGCTTCCGCCAATCCATCTGGTCCTGTGCGAGTATGACATGCTTCTCGCTGAAGGTCTTAAGTTCGCCAATCGCCTCAAGGCTCACGAGAAGAAGTTCACGTTGCGCATTGTCGAAGGCGAGAGACACGCCTGGGATTGTCCACCGCCCATGACTCCAAAAGAGAGTGTTATGGTAGAATACCAAGAAGCCGTTGAGAATATGGCCAGTTGGTTTGGAAAGAAGTGCGAGACTGACACAAACTCGCTGCGATCCATGAAACTCAAGCGCGCAGTTTTCAAACGACCCAAATATCTTTCTTACAATACCTGGTCCGGGTGGTAGTGGCTTCTGGCAGGACTTTCGGTCGTTGTTACTGTGATGATATTTCTTTCCCTTCTTTACATTTCTACTAAGCGAGGCGCTTCATCCAATTGATCAGACAAGAGCTGGCAAGACATAAAGAGAGTGCGCGGTCAGGCTTTGGATTGTACATAATCTGTTTTCGGAGCGAATTAAATGCATATAGACATCAATAAAACCAGCCCACAGCATGATTTCAGGAACGCGTGGCAGTGCAAGTTTTAAGGGTCTTAGAAGCAATCGCCAAGTTCATGATCGTCAGCCACTTGTCAACTCAATTGAAGAGAAGCATTCTTGGAACCTTCAACGGCGGGTATCTCGCTAAACAACCTTCGGCATTTAGTTCCTTGGTTTGTTCATCAGTTCCACCCCAAGGTGTAAGCGAAAGTATAGAGAACCAGGTACTTGAAATTTTGCGAAAGATACTTTGCCAAGGTCTCGGGGTCCTCCCGGAAGCGTCGGAAGTACAGTAGGGTCCTAGACCCTGAGATTGGACAATGAAGATACAGACGTCCATGTGGCTTTTGGAGCATGAATCGTATTGGCTGGGAGGGATGATGTCTTTCGCATATGCTTTTGTCTCTCATTTCTCGTCATCGTGAAAGCATTTAGTGTTTTAGGGGACTCTCAGCTTAGACTAGTCTCGCCTTACAAACAACATGCGGAGAGGAGATGACATACGGAGTACCCTTGGTCAGCTGCTTATCTTTTGCATCTATGCATTAGTAGCTTAATGAATGTTTCATAAGGGTGTGACTGAGACTGGATTTTTTTCATCGGGGTTTTGGACATTGCAAGATGCCGTGCTGTTTTACCGTTCGGACAGTCCGACATTCCCGGTGAATGACAAGCCGCGGAATGGTGCCGTTACTAGTGACGATATATCAGGAGATATTGCAAAGTTCAACTGGATTGTATGTCTTCTACTACCAGTGATGGCAATTTTTGTTGTTGGATCGTCAACTTAATTAAGTCTTCAACCACTTGGTCTCACTCAGCGCTATAAATAAGCTCAATTCCTCTATTTCTGAAAAGGCTGATCGTCACGCATCAACCCCAGAGATCGGCTTTTATGACTTTCCCATGCCGTCAACCGTGGAGTAATGATTGTGATCCTTACTCTCATGGCCGTGAGGGTGTGCTCGGCTCCAAATTGTCGAATTTGCTAAAACAGACTGGTATGTAATCCTGGCGATCTTTGGAGGATCATGACATAACCCTCAGCCACTTCATGATAATGTTGTGTGGCGCTTTCTGATCGACGGTCGTGGCTTGACTCGTAAAGCAAGCTTGAAATTATGGTTGTGGTTGGTTGACAAATCGTGATTTGAGTGTCCGATCTACCAAAAGCACAATGTGGTCAGTTCTTATCATGATGACAGAAGTCATGATGATCATTAGTTCATTATCGGTAGAAATCCGAACCGACCTATGTCTATCGCCTAACCTGGAGCATGTTAATGATACATACAGTAACGGCACCTGGTCAATCTTCGTACACGAGAACTGCATATCCAGGGTAGACAAACTTCACTGATATATAGAACAAGGAACAGTGGATGAAATTGATAGTCATGTAAATATGTATTCGTTTTCGTTATCGTAATATGGGAAGATGGTTGATTATAGCCATCTTCCACAGGTCTCTCTCTGTAGGATAGCCTCTCAATACTGATGCATCCGAGCAAAGTCGTGTTTCTCCAACTTGTGACTGTCGTCACTTCAGTCTTGCCATATTGGCAGGCAACAAGTACGCCAACACTTTTTTATATGATATGTTGTTTACCACTTAGCCTCAGGGCCATTAATAAACTTGCGAAGGATGCTGACGACCTTCGTGAAAGAAGCAAGGTAGGCCTTGAGCTCTTCCTGAACCTGGTCAGGGTTCTCGCCGAGCTTGGCGTAGAAGTCCTTTCGGTAGGGAACAGCGGACATAGCGGCGCTGAAGATGGGCTTGACCATGAAGCCGTGGTGGGGCTTCAGGGTGTTGCCGTAGGCAGCGCGGAAAGAGTCAGCAAGCTCCTCCTCCTGCTTGGCGACGTTGTTCTCAAGACCCTGGCAGGTGAAGTCAAGGCCTCTGCAACATTGTTAGCAGTTGCTGTATATCTTCAGAGGGGTAATTCATACCGGACGAGCCAGAGGCAACCCTCGGTGGCAGTGTGCTTGCCGGTCTTGAGCTCATTGCGGACGAGGTCCTGGACAGTGCCGGACTCAGCAGGAGCGGCAGCCTGGCGGGCACGGAGCTTCTGTAGATGAGTTGTCAGATATATGATCGGAGACGAATGTTGTCGATAGCATGGCTTGCTGTCGTGCAACAGATGAGGGAATCGTGACGAACCTCGACGTTGCCAAGGATATCCTTCTTGACGGGACCGAAAGCAACACCACCAATGGCGTCTAAGAGAAAACATAGTTAGCATCATTGGACCCTCTCATGATGTCTGAGACATTGTCATACCGAAGATGGTGGTCAGGGACTCGGAAGCCTCAAGGAACTCGGTGGTAGAGACAGCCTCGCCGTTGGCCTCATCGACAGGGACGTCGGCGAAAGATCGCTTGAGGGACTGGACAATAGTGCCACCGGGGGGGTACGCAGCAGTAGACATGATGAATGATGATGGAGATGAGATGAATGGAAAAAGAAAGTTGAAGATTTGTTGGATGGGAAGAAGTAGATAAAGGAGATCTGGAGAGATGTTGTTGAAGCGGTCAAGCTGAGCTGTCCCTTTGCGGGTAGGTACAGGCAATAGCAGTACAGGAGGGGTCTAGCTCAGGGGACCTAGGGAGGGGCAACGCGGCGAAAGAGGGGCAGTTGTACAGTGCATATAGATAAGATAAGAGCTCGGATGCATGCAGGTCAAAGATGGAAGTTGAAGCAACTATGCTATACGTATCAGAAGAGAACACTTGAAACAAGTGCAGATATGCATGATGCTAATTGCATGCATGATATTGGCAAACCTAGTCGAAACTTTACTCAACTCGATACATCTTTGAATCATTTCGGCTTACCGTCTCGAGATGCAGGGACCGTTATTCACACTCGACACTGTGTTTCGGGGCCTGGATTTAGTTGTTCCGTCGACCGCTAGAAACCCCACGTTCTTCCATTGGATGTCGATCAACTTGTCAAATGGCGGAGTGTAGAGTCGAGACCTCAACAGATGGTACGAGTTGGGCAAAACTTCAGATGAGAGAGAATTGCTGGATTCTCAGGGGCGACTCGTATACAATGCCCACTTGCTGAAATGTTGCCGTGTTGTATTAGCTTACGACGCTTCCAGGCGGGTCGAGCTTGGGCCATTGGTTCTGCCATGAGCTCTCCATTTCAAGCTCGAGACTGCCAGTAGGGTAGATGCACACCCAACTTCGCCATGAATTCCTTGGGCGTCAACACAATTGCAAGACAGCACTCAGAAAGTATAGTAGACAATCTCGTACATTTTTGACATCGGAGAATAATTGGCGTTTAGGACCAATTTAACTTCAAACCCTCACAGAATATGTTCACAGTCCCTGCAAGATGTATTTCAGGTTTCATCTCAGAAATCAACGATTGTCAGTGTCACCAGACAAGACATATGCATTTATTCCTCTCTGCTCTTCGTTCTTCCTTCAACCACTGTCATGAGCAATGATACTTGATGGAGTTTCTCTCGCGTCAGTCTCCAGAACAATGACCTGCACTTCATTCCATCTATTCTAGACCAGAACTGTAACAAACCGTCGAGATCAAGCCCGCTTGAAAGAATTTGGGATAGTAATTTATCCGAGCTACGAAAAGAACAAGAGATGGTTAGAGTAGCGGTTAAAGAAAGCAAGTTGCTCAGATTGACCAATGTCGCTTGAGTTCAATTGAGGCTGGACCAATCAAGGCTCAAGATGGCACAATCAAGATGGTGAACCTGGTATTAGTGGTTGTGAAACTTGGTTGAAGTGAGTCGAACAGACCACAACTTGCCGATTCGGAAACTGCATCGAACCAGGAACATGTTCACTTTGAACGGTTGTGGAAGCTATACCGTCTATTGGTAAGAAGTTGGGTTACATTAGCCGCATCCTAAGCTTCTACTGGCTGACACCATGCAATGCGCTGAGTGCTTCAGAGCCTCAGCAGGGGAAAGCAAGCGATATTCGGCCCAACAACAGCATAAGGTAAGGATTGTCAAGGGCAATCAATTGATGTTTAAGTTTGTAATTTTTAGCTTGAAACATGGAACTAACGGCTGATCACGAACTTTTGTGATACGCGAAAAGACGGGATATAGCTTCTGACGTCATCAACTATAAACTAAAGGTCAAGACCAAGACGGGAGATGAGAGACTGAAATGGCTTGACTGGTTCTTGTCATGTTTAGAGTTAAAACGCAAGCTTTTTCTTGTCGTTGCTTGTTCTTTCCTAGTCCTTGCAGATTAAAGGGAATAAAAAGCTTCGTATTCTGGGCCTTTGAGATAATTGGCTCGTTGATATTCAGCCCTGTGCGTAGCCCATTACGCGTTTCGCTTGATGTGTGCGGGTCATGACGGATGCCGTGATCTTGTTTAGCTTGGCCCGAGGCTTGCATTAAGAGGATCTTTGGCTGTTGAAAGAGGAGAAGTCCTGTTACATCCAATCCAAGACTTCTTTCGCGCCGTCTCGCCGGCTTGGCGCTTGTTTCTTGTCTTTGCTTTGCTTTGAGCTTGGCTTGGCTTGTCGATGACATCGCTACTTTCTTAAGAAGCTTGTTTGTACCTAGGGATACTGCAGTTTGATCTATCATGAGCTTGGCTTTTTCGTTTTGGGTTGTCGCGTGAGAGTAGTCCCTTGTAAAGCCAAGCCCTTTCGAAAACTCACTCATCCATCCACTCTCTGTACAAGACCAAGTCATTGTCACTCATCCTCGTGCATTCCTGTCTCCCCTCCTCTCTCCCTTCTTTCGTCTTACTACCCCTCCAATCGATTTCCCCTCATTGAATCTCACCAGCCCCTCATATTTTCTCTCCGATCGATCTGCCACGAGAGACCCTGCGCAGAGCGATCTGAGCGCTGGCAATCTGCTCTCTCATTAGACGACCTAAGTGAATTGCTGGGCCTCTGCGAAAATGGGGGAACACAAGCGCACCGAGTCGTTGCTTGACAAGCTCAAGATCAGCGACGGTCTTCACGATGCGAAAGTTCATTTGGTTCACCAAAAGTTAGTAATTATAAGCTGTATTGGAATTTCCAGTCTCTAACTGTATTTGTAGACATAAAATTGGCAAATTGGCAAACCTGGTATGCTGCGCGCTCCCCAATTACTTATGTCGCATTGTCGCGATCGCACGACCGAATTGCTTCCTCGAACCATGAAGCTTACACAATGATTTTAGTTCAATCGAAACCATAGACACGATGAAGAGCACGAACAGCGTTGTGACGAGAAGCGCACCGCTATTTGCGAGCAGAATCGCTACAAATCTTACTTCCCTATGCGTGCTGGTAACCGTGTGAAGTGGTATGTCAATTGGTCTTATCCTTGCGCCAAAAACTAACTTTGCAGGTATGTTGATGGTAGAGACTACTTCTGGGCTGTCTCTATCGCGCTCGAAAACGCCAAAGAAACTATATACATTGCCGACTGGTGGCTGTCACCCGAACTCTTCCTCCGCCGTCCTGCCTACAAGGAGCAGGAGTTTCGATTGGACAAGATTATAAAGCGAAAGGCCGAACAGGGAGTTCAAATCTATGTCTCTGTATACAAGGAGGTTGAACAGGCCTTGACGTGCAATTCAGCTCATACCAAGCATGCGCTGAGGAAGCTCTGTCCTAAAGGCAGCCCCGGATATGGAAACATCCATGTTGGCCGACATCCTGATCATAATGTTTTCGAAAACTTTGGGTGAGTTAAGAAACATTGTTTTATTGCGTGGCTTTGGTTGAGGTTGTGATGCCTGCGCGCGACTCGGCATCTCCCCAACTCTCACCACCCTGGTCATGTTACCTTTTACTAACGCAATTGTTAGCGACATGACTTGGTACTGGGCTCATCATGAGAAGTTCATTGTCATTGATTACGAAATCGCTTTCGTTGGTGGTCTCGATCTCTGTTTCGGACGATGGGATAACAACCAACACCCTCTTGCCGACATCCACCCTACTGACGTACGCGACGAGATCTGGCCAGGCCAGGACTTTAACAACAATCGTATTATGGACTTTCAAAACGTTGAAAGCTGGCAGGACAACGAATTGAGCAAGGCTGACTTCGGGCGCATGCCCTGGCACGATGTGGCGATGTGTATCCAAGGTATGTCCACCATTCAACACCAAAACTTCTCCAGAACTCCCAGAACTCCCAGATCTGACTCAAATGAAGGCCCTACGGTATATGATGTAGCGGAACACTTCACCCTTCGCTGGAATTTCGTAAAGCGTGATAAATATAAAAGAGATGAAAGATTCGACTGGTTGACGATGGAGGGTCGCGAGGGCGAGGACGAGGACCTCATTGGAGTCCAGCGCCCTAAACACCCAGTTGGAGAATACGTCAAGCACCCAATCACTCCTTTAAGCACCAAGGGACTGAATGACGTGGGAGGCACTGTTAATTGTCAAATTGTGCGGTCGAGCGCTGACTGGAGTCTCGGCATCTTGACGGACCACAGTATCCAGAACGCCTACATCGAGATTATTTCAAAGGCCCAGCACTACGTTTACATCGAGAACCAGTTCTTCATCACTGCAACTGGTGATCAACAGGCTCCGATCAAAAATCAGATTGGTCGTGCCATTGTCGACGCCATTGTCCGCGCCGCCAAGGAGGAGCGCAAGTTCCGCGTTATGGTTCTCATCCCCGCAATTCCTGGATTTGCTGGTGATTTACGAGAGGAAGCTGCTACGGGCACGCGTGCTATCATGGATTACCAGTACAAGTCTATTTGTCGGGGTGAGGACTCCATTTATGGACAGTGTCGCGCTCAGGGCGTAGACCCCACAAAGTACATCTTCTTCTTCAACCTCCGATCATACGATCGTCTTAACAAGACGCCTGGTATCATCAAGGCGGAGAAGGATACAGGTGTAAGCTACCAGCAAGTCCAACGTGCTGAAGCCGAAGAGATCATGGGTGAAGGAATCCACGGTTCTTACAATGTGGGCGGCTCGGGCTCGGAGTCTGAGGGAGATGAACACATGCACCGCGACAAAGATAAGAAAGAACTTGATGAAGATATCAAGAAGATATTCGAGGCGCGAAAGAAGTTCGAGGCTGCCCTGCCCCAGGAGTCTGTCCACACAACATCCTCAGTCGCCCATCACGCGATGGCTAGTACTGGTGATGGCGTAGGACTCAAGGAGGAGCCCTGGTTCGAGGAAGACCCTGAATCTGAGGTCAAGAACTGGATCCAAGAGGAACTCTACATTCATGGAAAGCTCTTGCTCGTTGACGATAGAATCGCCGTTTGCGGAAGCAGTAACCTCAACGACCGAAGTCAACTTGGTGATCACGACAGTGAACTGAGTGTCGTCATGGAGGATACTCGCATGATTCCCAGTGTTATGAATGGCCAGCCTTACGAGGCCGGCTACCATGCGGCCACACTGCGCCGCTATCTCTGGCGCGAACACTTGGGACTCCTTCCCCCACAAGAGCACGACGCATCCAACGACATTAACGCCATGCCCGTCAATGTTAACCCTGAGAATAACATTCATGATCAGGATGAATCTTACAAGTTTGTTGAGGATCCGCTCAGCGACGAACTTTGGGAGATGTGGACTGGTCGAGCAGACAAGAACACTCTTCTCTACCGACATCTCTTCCACGCCGATCCCGACGATCACAGTAAGTTACTCCATTTATTATCCTTTATTCTTCCACGCACCAGGAAGATACAATGCCCCCTTTCCCCTTTGAATCCGTTCCTTCCTCTTTCGTGAACGACATATGATTACCCGCGTGTCTTCCCGCTGCGGGACCCACAGTTACCCTTTAACCTTCTTCAACCCAATTCTAACCAAGACTTCCACTTCTGGCAACCCATCCACGTTAAATCGTGCCTTCCCAAATATTCTGATACATGACTAACACTCCTCAAGTCAAAACCTTCGAAGATTATGACCAGTACTTGCCACCCAAGGGCGTTAAAGCCGGCCACATCTTTGACCTCTTCCAATTCCCCAACGACGTGAAGGATAAGCTAGCACAGATTCAAGGACACCTGGTCTGGTTCCCTCTGAAGTTCCTCGAGGATGCCGAGATGGCCGAGTGGGGACTTCAAGTCAACGCTGTCACCGAGTCTATTTACACGTAGTTTGAGTCTTTGGATACGGACAAAAGGAATGGATTGAGTCGGAACATATCACGAATAATGGACACCTTGTTATTGGCGTTTAATTTAGTAATAATGAAATATCTCTATGCTTTCTTGTTATGCGGTTTGAAGTACTTGGATCGATATGTAAAGGTGTGAACATCCTGGACGTGAGAAGAGTGCAGTCTTTGTGACGATCACACGAAGATAGGTCGCAAAGCTGTTCTCCGAGGTTGGCATTTAAGGGGGTATTGGATCATGTAAAGGAGTCCGAGAATTAAGATCTTGCAATCCGACTTTGTTTAAGCATTGACTACATTGCAAGGGTGGTTCCGAGGGTGAGTCCGAGCTCATATATTTTATACGAATGTAAAGGTAGGAATAGGGTTAATACCGGGGCATAGCCTCAACCAAAGCCACTATAGATCGAACCGAGACGACCCAATAATAGTGAAACGTGGTAACGGCATTCAAAGTAATTGCGGCTGATATAAGAAGAAGTGCATAATTAGTCTCGATGGCTGAGAAGATAAGCCAAGCGTTTTATCTTAGCAATTGTAGCTAATGTGAGTGATTGATTGAAGCACATGTCAGAGATCGGAGTTCACGGCGGTCTATAAACTCCGGTCGAGGTGGGGTGATGTGATCTACAACGCCGACGGGCCTTAGAGCCTCAGACGTTATCTTAGCGACGACAATCACGGACGAGATGCCTAATAATCGTATTTGAATCAGCTTGCTTGGACTTCTTTACGCATTGATATTTCTCAACGGTCTCAGGGGGTAGGTATCCGTAGTGGAGGAGTCAAGGAGTTGAAGTTGGAGTAGTCTCTCCAACTATGAAGGTCAGGCTCCATGAACTAACAGGCTGGTCTACGTCGACCAAAGTAAATTAAATGATTTTGTTATCAAGATCAAACCAACGCATACGAATAGTCTCCGAGATGGATACGTATTTGATCCGCTTCAACAATGAATTGTCCCTTTATTCCCACCTCCGTTGGGGACGGGATTGAATCATAGCGTTTTCGCCGCTAGACGGGATTCGGTACCGGATCAAAAGGTGGATCTTGGCGGTTTCGGCCGAGGCACAGCAAAAGACTCGAGTTTATCACAGAAACGGCATTACTACCAAGTTCAGCGACTTGATGCAATGCATCTCCTGCCATTGGTCAATCCACACGGCACTTGATACGGACGGGGCCGGACTTTGACCCAGCATTTTTAAAAGTTTTGGTCCATGTAGCTTGCTAGGCTTGTTACTCCGTCGGTATCGGTATAGGCCGCGTTAGTATGACGTTTAGTAGTAGCTACTCATTATTAACAGAATATAAAGGAGATCCATATCTTGTTCCATAAGAATGTCTGATTACTGATAATCTGCAATACGAAACTCTGCCTCTTGATCGCCCTTTCCCCTCATCAGTTCATGCCAACGCATCATACACTAACCGAAGAGGATTAAGAAACTTTTCATCAGACGCCAAGGCTCACTCGGGCTTCAGCTTTGATCTTCATTCATAGGAAACGACCTTTCCACATCTTCAGCTTTCATCAACACACACACAATGGCTGAATCAGAACCTATCCCCGAGCCTCCTGGCTACCCTCTCATTGGAAACTTGGGAGAATTTAAGACGAATCCACTCAATGACTTGAACCGTCTGGCCGACACATACGGTAATTGATCTCCCACTTTACTTTTGACCGCCACTAACTCTTGGAAAGGTCCCATTTTCAGACTGCATCTTGGATCAAAGTCACCCATTTTTGTCGGAAGCAACGCTTTTATCAACGAAGTTTGCGATGAGAAACGCTTCAAAAAGACACTCAAGTCGGTTCTGAGTGTATGTGATTCTTCTTGTGGCTATTGGGCTTCACTAACCTCAGTAGGTCGTTCGAGAAGGTGTTCATGATGGTCTTTTCACAGCATTCGAGGAGGAGCCCAATTGGGGCAAGGCACACAGAATCTTGATTCCTGCCTTTGGACCTCTGAGCATCAGAAACATGTTCCCAGAAATGCACGAGATTGCCAATCAATTGTGCATGAAGATCGCCCGTGTTGGCGCTCATACACCAATTGATGCTAGTGACAACTTCACTCGTCTAGGTAAGTAATTGCAGATTAACATTCTCAATGTTCTCAACTGACATCCTCAGCACTCGATACCCTGGCTCTATGTGCCATGGACTTCCGTTTCAACTCATACTACAAGGAAGAACTGCACCCTTTTATCGAGGCAATGGGTGATTTCCTCCTCGAGTCAGGAAATAGAAATAGGCGACCTGCTTTCGCTCCCAACTTTCTCTACCGTGCAGCCAACGAAAAGTTCTACGCCGACATTGACCTCATGAAATCAGTAGCAGACGAAGTTGTCGCAACACGAAAGCAGAACCCCAGCGACAGAAAGGACTTGCTCGCTGCTATGCTCGAGGGAACTGATCCCCAAACAGGCGAGAAGCTGTCCGACGAGAACATCACCAACCAACTCATCACATTCCTTATTGCTGGTCATGAGACAACCTCCGGCACTCTCTCTTTTGCCATGTACCACCTTCTCAAGAACCCAGACTGCTACAGCAAGCTCCAGAAGGAAATCGACGAGGTCATTGGTCGCAACGCCGTCACCGTGGAACATCTCACCAAGCTCCCCTATCTCAGCGCCGTCTTGAGAGAAACACTCCGAATCAGCTCTCCCATTACCGGCTTCGGCCTCGAGGCCATCGAGGATACCTTCCTTGGAGGAAAGTACCACATTAAGAAGGGCGAAACCGTTCTTTCTATGCTCTCCAGAGGCCATGTCGACCCCGTTGTTTACGGTCCTGATGCCAACGACTTCAAGCCCGAACGTATGCTTGACGAGGAATTCGCCAGACTGAACAAGGAGTTCCCCAACTGCTGGAAGCCTTTTGGCAATGGTAAGAGAGCTTGCATCGGAAGACCTTTCGCCTGGCAAGAATCGCTCCTCGCAATGGCTCTTCTGTTCCAGAACTTCAACTTCACACAAACCGACCCCAACTACGAATTGAAGATTAAGCAGAACCTCACTATCAAGCCTGACGGGTTCTTCTTCAACGCTACTCTGCGACACGGTATGACACCAACAGAGCTTGAGGGCCAATTGGCTGGAAAGGGAGCCGCTACTAGCATCGCCTCTCACCACAAGGCCTCTGCAACTGCTGGAGCTAAGGCCAACAACGGAAAGCCCATGGCCATTTACTACGGCTCCAACAGCGGTACCTGTGAGGCTCTGGCCAACAGACTTGCTTCAGACGCCGCTGGCCATGGCTTCAACGCATCAATCGTCGGTCCCTTGGACCAGGCCAAGCAGAACCTCCCCGAGGATCGACCTGTCGTCATTGTCACAGCTTCCTACGAAGGACAACCGCCTTCCAACGCCGCCCACTTCATTAAGTGGATGGAGGATCTCAGCGGAAATGAGATGGAGAAGGTCAATTACGCAGTCTTTGCCTGTGGTCACCACGACTGGGTTGACACCTTCCACCGAATCCCTAAGCTTGTCGATGCTACGCTTGAGAAGCGAGGTGGTACTCGCCTTGTTCCCATGGGTAGTGCCGACGCTGCTACCAGTGACATGTTCAGTGACTTTGAAGCCTGGGAGGATTCCGTTCTCTGGCCTGGCCTGAAGGAGAAGTACAATGTCACAGATGATGAGGCAAGTGGACAAAGGGGTCTCTTGGTCGAGGTGACAACACCACGAAAGACCACTCTCCGACAAGATGTTGAGGAAGCCCTGGTTGTTTCTGAGAGGACCCTGACAACGTCCGGTCCTGCCAAGAAGCACATTGAGATCCAGCTTCCTTCAGGAATGACCTACAAGGCTGGTGATTACCTCGCCATTCTTCCCCTGAACCCCAAGACGACAGTATCAAGGGTCTTCCGACGATTCTCTCTGGCTTGGGATTCTTTCTTGAAGATTCAATCCGATGGACCTACCACTCTGCCTACCAACGTGGCTATTTCCGCATTCGACGTGCTCAGTGCTTACGTGGAACTGTCGCAGCCAGCAACTAAGAGGGTATGTTTATCTGTCACCGACTTGCGAGCCCTGCTAACATTTCTAGAACATCCTTGCCCTTGCTGAAGCCACCGAAGACAAGAAGACTATCCAGGAACTCGAGAGACTTGCTGGTGATGCTTACCAAGACGAAGTATCCGCTAAGAAGGTATCGGTTCTGGACTTGCTTGAGAAGTACCCAGCTGTTGCTCTTCCCATCAGCTCATATCTCGCCATGCTTCCTCCTATGAGAGTACGACAATAGTATGTCCCCCCTAACCAACGCTTGCAAGAAATCATGCTAACAGCGCCAGCTCTATCTCTTCATCACCCTTCGCCGACCCCAGCAGACTCACCCTCACATACTCTCTCCTCGACGTCCCCTCACTTTCCGGCCAAGGCCGTCACGTTGGCGTTGCCACAAATTTCCTCTCACAGCTTGTTGCTGGCGATAAACTCCACGTCTCAGTTCGCGCTTCCAGTGCCGCCTTCCACCTTCCTGCTGACCCCGAGACCACTCCCATCATCTGTGTCGCCGCAGGAACAGGTCTCGCTCCCTTCCGCGGCTTCATCCAAGAACGCGCTGCCATGCTTGCCGCCGGCCGTAAGCTGGCTCCCGCTCTTCTCTTCTTCGGCTGTCGCGACCCTGAAATCGATGACCTCTACGCCGAAGAGCTAGCACGCTGGCAGGAGATGGGTGCGGTCGATATCCGTCGCGCCTACTCTCGTGCCACCGAGAAGTCTGAAGGTTGCAAGTACGTCCAGGACCGCATTTACCATGATCGTGCAGATGTTTTCAAGGTCTGGGATGAGGGTGCCAAGGTTTTCATCTGTGGAAGCCGCGAGATTGGCAAGGCTGTTGAGGATGTTTGTGTTCGTCTTGCCATGGAGAGGGCGGCAGAAACACCGGAAGGAAAGGGCGCGACAGAAGAAAAGGCAAGGGCTTGGTTTGAGAGGAGCAGAAACGAGCGTTTCGCTACAGATGTGTTTGATTAAGTGTTTTCTTATTCGATAGTTCTTGACGGCAGGATAGCTGTTTAATTTGCACTCTTTCTCTTTCGGTGTTATCTTCAACTATCTAATTCTAAGACGTGTTCAACATCCTCAAAATCTCCCCGTAAAGTGGTTTCTCCAGGTCAGAGTTAATATGTAGAAGTTGCACACTGTACGCAGTTTCTTCTTCTTCGCCCACAAGGACACGACGACTGGATACCTCCTTGTTCCATGTCTCGTGATATCAGACTCACCTTCCAATCTCATATTAGGGAAAGAAGGTATGGCTAGATACCTACTTGAGTCCCGACCCTCTGAGTGAACTCCTTCTTATCAGGAGCAGGTACTCTCCTGAACATCTCTCGTGTATCTAAGGCGCATTTCTTCTTTGTGTTATTCACCTTTACCACAGCAACAAACAACCCCAGGAAGCATCATCACGGCATCGATCAAAATGTCATTATCACTACCAACAAACGAATCGCTTTCTGTTAGTCTCAATTACCTTTTCCCCATGAACCCTCCGCTTTCTTTTCTGGAGTCGATTCTTGTCTCCGTCATCAAACGAATGGGTCCCGGGGATGTTGATTTCCGGATCTCATGCCTGGCGTCGATCGCGACTGAGAACAGAACCCTCGAGTACTTGATATGATGACCCTTGACGAACTGGTAAGTTATCCTCCACCGGACATTCTGGGAGCCGACTGACCACCTTTTATGTTTCACACCATCTGTGCAGAGTACTTGCAACGGGCATTAGAAACTTTGCTAAATCGATTTGAGAGAGATCAGTGCCTGTTTATTCATGTTCAGCACCCCAAGCGCAGAGGGCAATGTTTCTGGCGATCCCGAGCTTCAATTGCAAAACCCCCAACTTATGGCAGCACAATGGGTAGATTATGTATGTTCCCTGGGCTACAATAACGAGCGAGTTGTTACCTAGCTTCTATAAGAGCCCCATTTCCTTGTCACCAGACAGAGAGACCACAATGATCATTCGGTCAAGCGGCAGACTCAGGGTTAACATATGTAGCACAGACAGAATAAGCGATCTCAATCTTCATTTTGGTATGGGTATCGGTGATTTCCATTTATTCAATTAGCAATGCCGCTCGCAGCTCAATTCCAATCAATCCCCTGTACCCCTTCGATGAGTTCTCTATTCTATTCCATACATAAAACGTCAAGTTCATGAGTTTAGGACTTTGTTCCCAAGATCATAGTCCTGCTTCATCGTATCAAAGCGCCATGATACCCGCATGTCTTCTCCTTACCGAGACATGTCTCTCGAGTCTTCTCTCCTCTCCAATCCAGCTAGCTAGCAAACGATGGGAAATTGGGTCGTCTGGTATCGTATCCAGTGCGTTTCCTCTGAAGTGTGGGGAGTGGTGATCCTACTGCCGTCTTCCATCTCGTGGTGATCCGGTACCTGGCCCTCTGCTGAACTGGCCACGGAGCCAGCTTATGGGACCGTGGCCGCCAGTTCGAGCTTGTTGATCCGATTCAGCTGTTGATCGTCGACTGCTCTGGGAGGGACTTCTTTGTCTCATACTAGCCCCGTGCTCACTGGGAGCTCGCGCACGGGGGCTTGTGGGTGAGTGCGAGCTGCGGCGCTGAAGTCGAGAAGTGTCGTAACTGAACCCAGATGTTGTGGCGCGATCTCGCTCACGCTCGTTTTCTCGATCTCTCTCTTCTCGCTGCGTTGAGATATTTCGAAATACCTCGTTAAGACGGCTCTGACCGTGGCTGGGGGGCCGTGAGTAACGCACCGGGCGCGAGTGGCCATGATCATGGGAAGTCCAGTTAAAGGACTCCCAAGCTGGGTTTGATGTGGAATATGTGCGTGCTGTGAATATGCTGGGTCGGTCAGAGCTGGGCCCTGGAGCTGGCCCTTGAGCTGGCCCTTGAGATTGGCTGCCGCCATCACTGTTGTTGTTACCACTGTTACTGGCGCTTCGGTCGTTCTTTTCGATCGGCGTCCGGCAGATGGGGCATGTGTTGTGCTCCTTTAACCAAAGCGTAACACATTCTTCATGGAACCAATGGCTGCAAGGCAAGAATGCAGCCATATCGCCCTCTTTCATCTCATCGATACAGATGGTACATTCCGCCTTGCCCTCCGAGCCCAACATCTGCTTGTCAACAGGTTTGCGCTCCAAATTCCGAAGAGCTTCTTCTGTGGCTGGAGGCGCCGCGTTAGATTGGGGGTTAGCCTCCATCAGGCTAGTTATGATCCGGTCCAAAGCTTCTTGAGAGTACACTGCGTCACCATGCACAGCGCTTCCAGGAATGAAAAGGTTCAGCAGTTCATGCAGTCCTTGGTGGAGGCCTGGTGGATGACCACTAAGACCGTCCCCTCCGGCGTGTTCATGACCGGGTGGTGGTCCAATATCTCGCAATGCATTTGTAAATATACTGGTGCGCTGGTTAGCTCCCACTGTCATGGAAATGGCTGTAACCCGTAGACCCCTCGGTCCCTCTGGGCGCTGTGGAGGGGGTTGTGCGTACTCTTGGAATGCTTCTATTGACGGGGGGCCTGGCGACCCATTCTGTGTTGCGTGCATGGGGCCAGATATCACCGTTACGGTGGCTCTTCCTTGACCAAAAGGTGCGGCAAAGGTCGTCCGATATGGGCGGGGAAAGTTCTGCTCAGCAGCTCCGTGATCTCCGTGATCTCCATGTCTTTGCTCTCCTTGTTCTTCATGTTCACCATGTTCTCCGGGTCCACGAGGGAAGGATCTGTTATTACCGGGGACCTGGGCACCAAGCCCATTGAGCATGTGCACAAAGCTTTGAAGGACGGGACCATACGCAGGTTCATGATGGTGGTGCTGGTGACCGGGACCATCTAGAACGGTTCTTCGAAATACAAAGCCCTGGTTAGTGTGTTCGTCTATGTCGGCTTCTTCGGGGTCCGAATCGTAAGGGCGAAGTTCCGGTGAAGTGGAGGCTGAGGAACGGTGATCAAAGTCGCGAGGGTCATTTTCGGGATCAATCTAGATATCATGGTCAGCAAGCTGGAAACGAAAGTACAGCGGCTGCAAGGCAAGGCTTACAATCTCCGTAATCTCCCCTTGGCATTCGGGACAGGTCAGGCCATTCTCATCTCGATACCACTCGTTGGCGCAGGCATGGCAATACACTACCTCACGCCCCGCGGTCGCGTCGAGGTGGCCATGCCTTTCGACCTCGGAAGACATCTGCTGCGCTTGATTGCGCTGGTAAGCAGTCAAGGCGCTTAAACCAAGGCCAACAGCGAGGCCTGCGAGACGAAAAGCGCGCGACGCCAGACTGAAGGTTGGTCAAGAGGATGTTTGAAGTGATGGTCGATGTTATGTCGTAATAGACCAACCGCCGAAGTGCAGGAAGCTCTTACGAGAGGTCGAGATGTTAAGCTTAGCAGCACAGGTGGAGCAGCGATGTGTTAGTCAGATATCGGAGGGAAAGCAAATAATGTGTAAAAGGTCTACCCCGTCCAGGAACCAAATGAGGTTATCAAGGAAGTTAGGTGCTGCAAGGTGGTAGTCGGTTGACCTCTCTAGCTTTAGGGCGGTGGCGAACGAGATGCCCCAAAAGGTAAAGAACAACGGTGATGCAGTGCCAAGGCGAGTGTGGGACAGGCCAGAGCAGAGCAGAGTGGGATTTGAACGAAAAAGGTAAGAAACCAGAGATGAATAATGTAAAGGCAGAGCAATGTCTTGTAGGAGGAGAGTAGATAAAGTGATTCTAGGTACTGTAGGTAGTTGAGGTGAAGGAGCTGACGGTCGTGGCTTGAGCTGTTAGAAGCTAATCGATACTGGCGGAATATGATCGGAGACACGAGAGCAACCCAGGCCAGAGTCGTACCTGAATGACGACAAAGACTGAGCTTTCACGTGCAAGCAAAATTTAAATGAATTGATCGCTGAAAAGACAAACAATTTGCTCGATGATGAAAAATCGACAACAAATCGATATATCCGTAAAGAGAGGAAAATGCAGCGAAGCAAAGTACTGTAGCACACCTTCAAACCTCGAGAACAGTACAGTGCCAAAAGTGCATTGCCTTAATACTGGGGTGCTCCAGGTCATACATGAATCTAGGGTCGGTAGTGACCTCAATGGCAGCGGCTTAAAGTGGACTCGAACAGTTTAATCCTTGCGTCCACGAAGCACCCCTGGATCTGAGACTTGGACCTGAACCCCGGGACATTAGAACCTAACCTGGCAAAGAACCAGTGAACAACTCAACTCAGGAGCTCGGTGTCTTTAGATATCTTTCTTCTTCTACCTAAACCTTAAAGTCTGGCTTCTTTCTGATACTGTATCATCAAGCCTGGGCTGACATGAGGTGTGCGTTCAGAGTGTTCCATTCATGGCTGGCAAGCTGCAGGCGGGTTGTCTTTACATGTGCGACAGTTCGTCTTGGACAGCCGATGGCCAATGATTCACAGCCGAGTCATTGTGAAATGTAATCGTTATCCGCTGTGATGCATTGGCATCAGGCAGTGAAGATACGAGGCGTACTTATGAGCTACTCCAGTATTGTCCTCAAAAGCTCACCATTAATGCTCAACAGGGTGATGTGTTTCTCTGCTATTGACATCCAAGGGAGAAGACCAAAATGCTTTCCTCGGATGTCAGTCATCTTTCGTATTTAGGTTCTAATGCTTGTATTCCGTCGCCCTCTGTTCAGATGTGTACAATGAGTGAATTGCTAGCTAAGGACTCGCTAAAACTTCTTAGGCAATAGCTAAGACAGAATTTAAATGGATCACCAATATGACCTGAATGAGATATGCTTACAACAGCACAATTTGCAATTTTCTAAGCGTTTTGTCTTCTTCGGGTACGTTTATTCTGCAATCCAACACGAAGAATAACTCTGCAGAGCCTTACCCCGAGCTATCAATCTGCCTTCCACCTAGCTACAGCACAGATCGCATGAACGACACACAGCATTCTTAAGGTATGAGGCCATGGTACTCATATTATGCCTCGTGAGAGACTGTACGCATTTCCATAGAGCCATTGGGCGAGACGGGGCAATCTTTCTACGAGTCAAGTTAGGCCGCTGTAGAAGAGTACTCGAACGAGTAGAGTGCCTAGACGAAACATCAAATATGAGGAAACGGACCAACTGCCATCGTAAGCCTTTTTCAAGCCTACAAACAAAAATAGCAAATATGCTATTCATAAAACTGAATTGTCGTCTCGCAGAGAAACATATCTTGTCACCGTTCAAGTGGGCATGTATCGGATTTAGAGCGGATATAATTCCCATAAGCATCTTTACAATTGCTCTGATTTGCTCACCAAGAAAGGTAAACTACGAACAGACTGATCTTCCAGCGTAGGACTGTGCCTTAAAGAAGTCAAATAGCATATGAAAAGGTTTGGCCATTTCTACTCTTCATGATATCACCGTGTCTTTCGAATTGGGGTCGTGGAGAAAGAATGCGTTCAGCAAGGGCGTCGACCCTTTGATATCACAAAAAGGCATTGCGAAGCCCCAAAATGTTCATCTTTAACTCGAATTGTCTTCATCTGCCGCATAAATATACACTGTATCGTTTTGTCCAGACCCTATTCGCTCTTTGTTGAGTTGTTACGATCCTCGGCATCCCACTGCTTCAACTGCTTTGACCAGCTGTATCTCCACGTCAGCACTTCTACTCTCATTCACATATCGGTATCATATAACGTACTGTCGGCTGGCGTACCATTGCCCAGGCTCAGGTCGGTGCGCCCATTGTTCTCGCTCAGCGCTGAACTTCCAAGTAACGGCCACGATGCCGGCCATGACGACACCGGCAATCAGAGTGTTGGCGCGCCAGTTGGCAGGCTGCGCGTACCAACCACCGGCTGGGGACCAGACGTGCTTGGGGTAACTGTCGTGAAAAGCGTGTTAGGTACGGTCGCTTTGTTTTCGGTGCTCGATTCGTGAGAGGTAAAACTTACGGGACTTTTCCGCCGCCGCCCTGGGTCAATTGTTAGCAGAGGTTCACAGAGAGTAATGACGACCACTTACCATTTTGTATGATTTATCAATGGACGTAAAGGAGAGGATCAGGGTGCGCAATGGCGACGTTGAATTGATGTCGAATAGCCGGTTACCAACAGGTGAGGTCCCATCCCAAGCTTCCAAGGCTGGCCCGGGAGAAACGTTCAGCGGGCCGTGGTTGTTCCGACCAACCACACCCCAGCTCACACGACTCTAGCCTTTAGGCTTGTAGCGCAGAACTTTTTCCCAGTCGACGACCAAAAGAACAGGCGACAATTCCTCCCCCGCCGCCCCCATTACGAACAGTAGGGAATTTGGAGATATTTGGGATAGAGGGAAATAAGCTGGCTCGATGAAGCGGGTACGGCTCGATCGATGGGGCGGCCAATTGCTGCAGGCCCAAGCCCGCAGTGGCATGAATATCACGAGGCAGGCCTTTCTGCAAACGACTCGACGACAGACTACTTCGGCTACCGCTCCCCAAATTGACGAAGACACACCTAAACCTCAACCTCTTCCCTCTCCTCCTCACCACCGCGCTGCTGAATCGGCTAAGCTTGCGGCTCTCCACGCCCGATTATCCCTCTCCAACAAGATCCCTCTGCAGACTCTCGCCCGCTCCCTCATCGTTCCATCAGCCGACAAGAACACCAGCTACAACAATGCAAACCTCGCTTTCCTCGGAAGCACGTTGATCAACTACCATGTCCTCGAATATCTCGTCTGCAAATTTCCTCGCTTGCCAATGGCCATCCTCTACGAGGCCCTCCGCGCCTATGCCGGAAAGGAATCACTGCACCAAATAGCTCGTCGATGGGGTGTTGAGGCCGCAGCTGCCCCTGGAGAGGAGGTCGATCCAGGCCTGCTACAGTGGGCACCCAAAGATTCGGGTATGCAAACTCGCTGGGGATACGTTCGTCATGAGGCAGAATTTACCGACCGATTTAAGCCCCGCCGTGGAATTAGTAGCCGGGTGGTTTTCGATGACGTTTTTGGCGATCTTGTCGAACAGCCCAAGGCTGGCGAGGAGGGATACATGTACTACCAGCATGAGGCTTACTCTTCATTCGTTCAGGCCGTTGTCGGCTCCATCTACACCCACACCGGCCAGGATGCCGCCCGAGACTTCGTTAAGTCCCATGTTCTTTCACGACAGGTTGATCTTTCCAGAATGTTTGAGTTCAAGATGCCCACACGAGAACTCGCTTTGCTGTGTGCTCGTGAAGGCTTCGAG
Organism: Fusarium coffeatum; assembly: GCF_003316985.1. NCBI lineage: Eukaryota > Fungi > Ascomycota > Sordariomycetes > Hypocreales > Nectriaceae > Fusarium > Fusarium coffeatum. Next base: position 205,931 of record NW_022157883.1, on the reverse strand, counting down.
GCTCCTATTGCCCGCCTAGAGAGTGAGACAGGTCGTCATTCACGAACCCCCGTCTTCATCGTTGGTATTTACAGCAACTCCGAGAAGCTCGGCGAGGGAGCCGGCGCTAGCTTGGACATGGCAAGGTGGAAGGCTTCTATGAACGCTCTGAAGGCGTGGTACCTCTACAGCCCTGGCAACAAGGTCCGGGTGCCGAGTGATATGCACGAGTCAGGCGCTAAGCCCTGGAAGGCCCCTCACATTGATATTGGTGAGATTATCTAAAAGAGGCGTCGTTGTGTTGGATATATATGTACTCGGGGGCGGTGTAAAGGCGTCGACCCTGTATGTTGATAATGATCAAATTCGCCCAGGTTGGGCAGTGTATAAAAATTACATGGGAGCATAGGACCCTAGAGGATCGGGTTGGGAAATGTCAATGTACGATACAATGTAGAACAATGACAAAACTCCTCGACGATGGCGAGTCGGATTCAATTTTGCATTACGCTTGCGTCCCTGACGCCCAAATGGGTATACTAGATACATGATTTTATAAGTGAAAACAGCTCTTCTATCAATGGGTTTTGAAACTGTAGGTTTAACTAAAATGATCTCCCTCACCCAGGCGGATACCCTCTCCTCTTCTCACGAGGGATCGGTAGCGATCTTGTCGCTGCGCCTTTTCAGCTTCCTCGCGCATCTTCTTTTTGCGTTGGTACACTGCACGAATGGTATCTCGGATCTGCTGCTTTCCTTCGTTGTAGTTGGCCCGCGCCAGCTCAACAACATTATCGATTTGCTCAGGTGTATAGATAAAGTTCCATGTGCTGAGGTAATCTGTAGTACCGGGAGAGATGCCGGGTACCTTATCATTCGAGATGAAGGGCAGGTAGACGACGGCAATTCCAGCGTCTGGCTCCATTAGCTGCCAGGAGGTGTCGCCAGAGAGCGCTTTAGAGGGAGGTGGCGGCTTGGAACTACGCTCTTGATTTGTTCCGACCCAGACTGTGCAGTATCCCAAATCGCCGGATTCTTGATCACCATGTTCGAATTTGGTTTTGTCGTCTTCGGCCATGACCTTTTTACCCTCCTCGTGAGCTTCTTGACGAAGTTCCTTCTGCTCTTCTTTAGCTTCTCGAAGCTTGGACTCGGCCTCACGAGTGGATCTAGCCTGTGCTTCATCGAGCTCTTCAACGACTTGAGATGTAGCTTCGTCCGATTTAGGCCAGCCAATTCCAACTGGCCAACCCTTGATGTTACGTTGCTTGGCGTATCCATCTGCTACGGACAGCCAGTTATCGGTTTTGATGTCTGCAGAGGCATCAAATGCAACCAGAACATCGACATCTCGGCCAGGTCGAAGAAGGGGGTAAATGGGCAAGTTGTTGGACATCCCAGCATCCATGAGTTGAATGTACTCGTCATCATAGACACTGTTGGGGGTTGTTTCCGGTAGCCTCCCGTGCATGCCATAAGCAAAGTTGGGGATTTTGGCTGGGTCAATTGGATGTACTTTAATCAGATCATCATCTCGGGTTGAGATGAGTTCGTCAATGGTGCCAAATCCAGTCAATCCTTGTACCAGCGGCTTGATCTCTCGATAATAGTGGCTAAGGGTAGCACAGAATGCACTGCCAAAGATGCCCATGAGTAGTGGCAATCGAACCTCGGGAAGATGGAATCCATGCTCCGGAGGAACATCGAGTCCTGCCTTGAACTTTCGGCCGAGAGCCCAGGTTGGAATGCCGGCGCCGAATTCTTCGCAAAAGAATTCGTAGGGGGTGATTTCATACCATTGAAACCAGGCTTCTTTCTTGGCCTCCTCCTTAGCAATTTCCGCTTCAATTGGTCCCTGTTCAGCAGCCTCGGGCAGATTAGGAATCTCGTGCCTGACAGCGGTGTAGATGGGTAGTGGAAGTTGTCCATATTGTATGTACTGCCGTTGGTTCGAAAGCTTGAAATCACGATCGTTGACACCGAGGTCTCCCTTGGGGACCAGGTATCGTGCTGCTAGCAGTACGCCGTAAACATCAACCAGACCAAAATCGGCCTTGGGGTCACCCTTCAGCTTCTCAACCATACCACTGAGAAGGTATTTATTGGTCGGCATAGAAGCAAGTGCTTGAAATGCCACCGGCGGGTATGCAATGTGAGTTGAAGACCTAGCTTTCAAGTGCTCGAGGAGGTTTTTGAGGCTCCCCTGGTTGAATGAAGTCAAGTTCAGGGCCTGAAGCCAGCAGGAGCCGCTGACACCTGATGTATATGTCACACAGTCGAACAACCCATCTTCCTCCGTCGCAAGTATTGATCCTGTTCCTGCAATGAGCGCTCTAAGGCCTCCTCCGGATCCACACATGGCAATCGTAGGAACATCGTCCGGGTGAACCTCATCCTCTTCGAGTCCCAGGTATTTGGCCAGCCCAACCCTAGCAACTCGTTTTCGACGAGACAAAAATTCCTTCTCCTCGTTGCAGAGGTCTGGAGATACTCTTACTGTGGCCGAATATCGAATCTCGGGATTTATTAATGGATCATGGGCGTCTTGCCAAATTTCATCCGCCAGAGAACCTGGGGACATGGACAGCTCGCGCTGAAGCTTGCGAACATATCCGGGTATAAGTCTGGACCATTCCGGTAGGAGAGAGGTGACAATCTTATCGGAGAATGAGGAGAATTCAACGTTGTTCAGGGTACAAAACGCCTCAAAACGGCGGGAAAAGTTAACCCAAGCTGACTGGTCTCCATCGGAATTTTGGCTCCTTTCTCGGTTTTTGTCTTGTTCGGATTCCTGATCGTTTCGTAATCTTTCATGTTTGCCGGAGAGCTGTGCAAAGTCGTCAGAAGGGTAAAGCCACCAGATGAAAAGTCCGCCGGTGATTACTGCTACTGGCAACGTCGATCGTTGTTGTTCTTCTTGCTTGGCATCGCGTTTGGAAATTGAGGTCCAAAGTTGACGGTGTTGACGATGCGCCAACCGCCTCCGAGGAAGTCGTGTGTGATGGTTGAATCGAGAGGGGATTCTATTGAGGCTCTTTAGAGAGCCGCGGTAGTGTCTCATGGTTTTCGTGTTCAATTGGTGTGTTTATCGAGGGCTTCCTGATGGATTGGCTGCACACATGCTTTCTGTGGCTGTTTGCCCAAACTTAGTACATTGTCGCAAAGGGCTTGTAGGGAACTCGACGGTGTTGAAAAGAAATTAAAGAATTAGAATGACATGGTATCTTGAAGAATCAAATCACACACAATAAGATTGTGCGGGTTGCGTCGGACACTGGTGGTTTATATGGCACGAGTTTGCGCAGCTTGTTGAGAATAGCTTAAGATGGCTGATGTCATTCCCAAGTTCCTCCCTGCAAAAGTGGGAGGTGGGGTGGAATAAGGCGGCACTAGAGCGGTACTTTAGAGTTAATAGAAAATCTCGAACAATACCAAGTATCTCTCTATCAATGTCTGAGATCACAAGCACGTCGGACGCTCCCACATGGATAAAGTGGTGCCACAGATCAATCAAGAAAGTCGATAATTCCCGATGCCTGTCTGTTTTTTCCTCTGTTTGGGTAATCTATGCCAATTTTTACATGTGCCACGGATCTTCAGGTCCGCTTGGGACTTGGATGGTTGAAAAGCTTGGTTCCGAGCCAAGCAACCGTCTCAAGACCCAATCAGGTTACGGCTGACGGTCAACTTGGGCTTCTAACTTCGCGAGAACTCAATCTGCTCTACTGCCAAGTTTTGAGGTGGTGGGAAAACTCGACACTCGACGTTTATCTTGGCAAAGGAAATAGATCTTAGATCTCTTTCGGCGATCTATTGTCGATAGTGCGATAAACCTTATTTTATCGAGAAGAAACCTCTTTAATGACGAGTGCATTGTAAGTATAGGGCAATCTGACTCAAGTTTTACTCTTTTGTCGATGTAGCTTCCCTTGGTCTCATTGCAAGCATCACAACTCATAGCTTTCATAGCACGTCTCACCCACCGTAGTCAATCGGTACCGGCATAACCCTCAACTCCAAGCAAAGGGGATGAGTGTCTTGGTCCATTAAACAAAAAGCTTGAGACGTAGTATACCTACGTATACTCACTCATTCGAAACTTCCTAATACATCAACCAGCAATATACCAATTGCTTAGAACAATGTTTAATTTATCTATCTCTGCTACGCAGAGAAGCTCTTACTTGAGCTGTATGCCGACGAAAGCAGATGAACAAACACTGTGTTTATACGGAGTACCTGTGCAATGCCTGACTTGTTTGGCCTTTTAGGTTCTGGCGTTTCTCTGCGATTTTCAACTCCCATGGATGCCTTAGAGACAGAAGGACAGGCAGAAGGGCAACCGCAAAGTTGTCTTCTAAGACTTTCAAGTTAGGATGCCAAAAATAAAGTAGCCTAAATGATCATCGAGGCTAGTATAATCCAACCGAATTATTTCGTCTTTTATGGCACCCTGACGATTGGCAGAGATGATTTGACGCGGTTAAAAATACTGGATCGCTGAGCAGCAGGAAAGTGGGGTCGGCTTGGGTGGGGGAGGTACAGAAAGAGCGTGTCGAGTCGACAAAAACGGCGGGCGGTGAAATCGCAAAGCTAGCGATGGGCCTCTCGATGGGTTTTTTTCAAGTATTTTTTCTCTCGCGCCGGCAGAATTAATCAATCGCATTCTTGCATTTCATCGTGTAGCAAACTCGTTTTCTACACAATCACTGCCTCATTTTGAACAATTCAATAGGTAAGCTCTCTACCGTGCGTCTTCAGACTCAGTTAAAGGTTTACGCCGATGACTCTTTCTTGCCGTACCCCGCCACCACCTTTTCAAGGGTACCTACATATTTTTCGCGACCTCTTCTAACCTAGCTTTTAGTTTCTCTCTTTCACATACCACAACGCTCCATTCTTCACCTTAAGTCGACTACTCCATCGCGGTCGCATACCATCTCCAATCACAATTTCTCGATAAAAATACAAAATGAGCGACGCTGAAGCCCCCAAGCCCGTCGAGGCTCTCCAGCCTGAGGTCGAGGCTACCCCTACCACCCAGCCCATCGAAGAGAAGACAGAGGAGAAGTCAGAAGAGACCACACAAGAGACATCAGAGGCCAAGTCTGAAGAGAAGAAGGAGATCCTCAAGACTACCGCCAAGCACGATGAGAACCCCCGTAACAACCGCAAATTCGACCCTTCAGTCCGTGAGGTCACTGATGATCCCAATGCTATCCGCAAGCAGGTATGTATAGCTCATTTCCGTTCTTTCATGGAGCGTATACTTATTCCTCCAGGTTGAGTTCTACTTTGGCGATTGGAACTTCCCCCAAGACAAGTTCATGTGGGAGTCATGCGGTGGAAGCGAGAACAAGCCCGTCAAGGTCAAGACTCTCCACTCCTTCAAGCGCATGCGAACATTCCAGCCTTACAGCGCCGTTGTTGCCGCTCTCAAGGACAGCAAGTTCCTCGACATTTCTGGCGAGGAGGGCGAGGAGGAGGTCAAGCGCAAGACCCCTTACCAGCCTTTGAACGCCTCCAAGTCCAAGGTTGAGGCTGCCACCGTTTACGTCAAGGGCTTCGGTGACGAGGAACCCAACACTCAGTTCGACCTCGAAAGCTTCTTTGCCCAGTTCGGCGAGGTTAAGGGCATCAAGCTTCGACGCACAAACGAGGGCCTCTTCAAGGGCTCCGTCTTTGTCACATTCTCCGATGAGGAGGAAGCCAGCAAGTTCCTCAAGACAGACCCTGCGCCCAAGTGGAAGGAGCATGACCTCAAGATCATGAGCAAGCGAGCTTACTGCGACGAGAAGAACGAGCTTATCCGACAGGGAAAGATCGAGCCCAACCACACTCAACCTAAGAAGTTCTACGAGGGCAGGGAATCTGGCAAGGCTGGACGAGGCCGTGGCCGTGGCGGTAACGACTCCGGTAGCCGCGATCAGGACAACTGGAAGCAGCGACGCGAGAACGATCAGAAGAACGGCTTCAAGGACCGACGAGGTGGCCGTGGAGGTCGCGGAGGCCGTGGCGGTCGCGGTCGCGGTCGTGGTGGACGCGATGGTGGCCGTGATCGGGATCAGGCCAAGGAGGAGAAGCACAGCAGTAACGATACTATGCCCCGCATCCAGTCCACCGCCGATGACAGCGATAACAAGAAGCGAAGCCGCGATGATGCTCCCGCCGGCGAGCCCGCTGCTAAGAAGGTCGATGTTGGGGCCGAGTAGGTCGAGGTCAAGACTGAACCCGAAGAGCGCGACAATAATAAAGATCAAAAGGACAAACCTGTGGTCAAAACAGAGTTAGAATCAGACCATTAAAACGGTGAAGAAAAAGGAACACGAAATGACAAAGTAGCATTGGCTCATACCACACATTTTGACCAAAAAAAGGGGAGGTTTTGGGAACTAGGAAAGTTCTTTTAACGAATAGAGCACAACGCTCATCTACTATAACACTATCATGGGATTTCTTACGGAGCAATGGAGTGCTTTGCTGTCTTTTCTTGTTGTCCATCTCGGCACTAAATATGGCTATTGGCAATTGACAGAATCATCAAACAAAACAGTTCGCAAGTGACTATAGAATTTACTTCTCATTGCCTCCAGTCTATCTACAATCATTCTCTTTGTAGGCATTCATAATCATTCATTACATGGCTCCTAAGTCACTAAATAGAGTAATCCAGCTTATTATCTCCAAGGACTCCCCAGAACTCCTCAACAAGCTCCTTTTGACCACTTGGGGCGCCTCGGACAGCAAGGTACACGCGCGACTCAAGCTCAGGATCCCAGTTGCCTGGGTTTCCGTGTACCATTCGACCACCGGCCTCGTTGAGGATTGCCCATCCAGCGCAGACATCCCATGCCCAGCATCCACCCTCCCAGTAAAGATCGCACTGGCCGGCCGCGACCGCAGCAATGTTCAGCGCAGCAGATCCCATTGATCGCAGGGAGTGTACCATCGAACCACCTGTCTCGGTGCTGGCCGTGAGCTTCCTGAAAGCCTCAACCTTGACGTCAAAGTTGGGTCCATCGCGCTGCGCACCCCACTCAATTGCGACGAGCGAACTTCCGAGTCCTTCGATAGGTCGAGGAGAGCGTGCGAGAGGAAGGCGGCGAGGCTCCTTTCCACGACCGTGTGTGAGAAAGGCACCGCGACCCTTGATGGCGGTGTAGAGGGTGTCGAGCCAGGGGTTGTAGATAACACCGATGGCAGGCTTGCGATCGATAGCGAGACCGAGAGAAATGCAAGCGCTGGGGAACGAATGGACGAAGTTGGTGGTGCCGTCGATGGGGTCTACAACGAAGGTTGGTTCGGGGCCAAGCTTCATGCCAGGCTGATACGTTTCCTCACCCATGAAGGAAATGTTGGGGAAAGAGGATGATAGGCGGGTCGATACCATCTTCTCGACACCCTTGTCTGCTTCGGTGACGATGTCGACGGCTACATGGAAGTTTTAGTGCTGTCAGCAACTAAGCACAGGATGAATGAAGACATACAGTTGAGCTTGGTATCAGTATCGAGCTCAGCAGGGTTGGCGGCCAGAATCATTGATCCGGCCTCGTAGGCCACTGATACGAGCTCATCATGGACGGCTTGAAGGTCGAGGTCTGCCATTGTCTTAGTTGTGGTTGATCGTTGTACAGATCAAGAGTGGTGTTATGATGAAATCCAGAGGAGCAGATTTATGGAGGGGCTCCCATGTCATTTTGGCGGGGTAGCTCAGCGAGTGGCACACGGTTCCTGGTCCTGCTACTAAGAGCCCGCATGAAGGGATACAAAGCAACGTTGAATATCATGATGCGGTAAATTCATCATTTGCCCGTTTATCTGAAGTTGCCTCAAGTTGCTCATCCTTGACCAATGTTGGAAGGCCTTTAGATATTGGACCCTTGACCTCCCACATATTATGTTATGCGTACGATCAAAAGTAATAGTTTGTATCTGATGCGTACAAGACAATCTAGTCAAGCTTTTACCAAGAGAATCAAAGATACCTTAAGGTTATTCAAGCCCCTGAAGGTAAACGGATGCTTACAAAGACTTCTCTTTTTGTATGATATCTCTGGAGATGGATCAAAGTTACGAGGGTAAAATAGAATTGCTCGATATCTAACACATCAAGCCACTATGAGCAATGACTTCAACAATAATACACTCCCCCGATGATAACACAGAGGCCTGGTCAGATTCTGCGTAGATGCCCGATTCTTACGGTTCTACTCAATTTATATCAACAAATCAAATGCCCGCTACCAGGCTGTTCGTAACTCAAAAGGTCAAGACAAGCTTCGTCTCATAGAGCAACCTAACTCTAACCACGACGAACACGTAGGTTGTGACTCACAGCAGCAATGGTCAGTAGTATAAAACGGACAGAAGAACCCCGGAAGGCAAAACCAAAATCGTCCCTCTTCATCAATAAATCATGAAACAGTGTGAAGCTGGTTGGGTTCTCAGGGGGAAAGATGACTAGAAAGATGATGGATCCGTAACAATCCATCCTAGTCGTGAATAAAACCATGTAACAAGGGAACAATGATGATAACTGATCCCTTTTAATCGGGGTCAGCGAAACTGAGTTCTTCGAGTTCTCTAGAAACTCATATTGCTCCTTGGCGATCGAGCGAGATAGCTGTTCAAGTGAATTATTATCTCGCCCAGCGCTTTTACACGTTCGTTTGTTGTCTAGAATAGCTGACTGGCCTACTACAGGCATTACTTACACGACCTACCAGCTTCCCACGCATCATTAGTCTCGAGCTGACGTCTGTGAGGGGCCGAGAACCGGGGCCGATCTGACAAGACCTCATCCCATCCGGACTTGAAGAGATATTACTACCGAATTACTCTGCATATATAGAACAGAACCGCGCGTTGTTCTCCTGCTCTGCTGTGAATTGGTCACGATGAGATTCTTCAATGGCTGAGCCATCGTGTTAGCATCGTAACGCCATTGATTCAAGGGTTAAACCACCTATCCATCCATAAGATACACAAGCGTTACATGAATGCCAATTTAGAAAGAAAACATACTTCAATCAAAGTCATGATCAATCAAAGTCCCACCCAGCGAATACACAAACCACACCAGATAGAAAAGGACTCCAAAGCCCATAAACGAAAACACAATCCTTAAGCAATCCGTGGCCCTCGTAGCTTTTATCTTGTCTCATCCTGAAAATCGCAATAGCTCATCCGTCTGCCCTCTCACATGTTCTCCCTAAACACGGATCGTCGCTCTGTCGGACTGCTCTCAGCGCTTCCGCTTCTTTCCTTGGGCTTTCCGAATCCTGTATCAATGGGTCGAGGGCTCACGCCGCGCAAACTCGAAGCAGCAGCATCGTCATCGAAAGGGTTTCGTCCACCAGGCCCTGAGGTTGGGCTCCTGCTTGCTCTGCGACCCCGGGCTTCTTCTTCGTCGCCGAATCTTTGTGGACCGCCCGACAGTCCCGGTGTTGCTGCCAGGTTCATGTTGTAGCCTCCGCCGTATCCGGTATCTCGGCCACGGCCACCAACATCCTCCTCGTAGTATCCGTACTGATCGGCTTCATTTCCAACGCGGGAGTCCCATGCCTCATCCGGGTCGAGGGGACCGAAGCCACGGCGGCCGCGGGCTGCACCGGTTTGCTCGTAGGCGCCTGCGGCGGAGCGATTGTTGCGGTCCTTCAGCTTGCGGAACTGGTCGTTGAACCATCCCATGACACCTCCTGGCGCAGGTTGCGGGGGTCCATAGCCGTTATCTTCTTTATGCCATGGTAGATATGACCCGAGACTTGGTGGTGGAAGCTGTAGGCAGAGAGAGTCAGTATTGTTTGTCAGAGATTGGGACAGCCAGGGTAATCCACTTACGCCGAGTCTGCGAGCGCGCAGTTGTGTGAAGATGAACCATCCTGCGGCACCTGCAAAGAGCAGGACGATAATGGCAATTGTGATGCCTCCAGCCGTCGACACCATGATCTATTATCCCGCTTTGGCGTGTCCAGACGGTTTGCGATGCGCTTTCGGTCGCGTGATGACGATGGTTGACGTGCGAATCCCAAAGGCGCAATTCTCGCAATAGGTGCTCCAATGGGGGAGAATTGTTGTTGTTAGGTATCGACTCTCGAGAAAGTAAAAGATAAAGATGGAGGTTTGCGTTGGAATGTAAGATCTGGGTCCCTCTGTCTGACTTCAGCTTGTGTGGATGAGGTGGCGGTGCTCGAGGGGCTTCCAGGTTACCCGAGCTCTTGGGGAGATCGAGGAATGGATGTTGCTCACGAATAGGCTGTCATCAATTACGATGGGAACCTGCAGCACCTACGGGAAAACAGCTCCCATCCATCTCATGGAAACACTGAGGTGGGGAGCAAAACCTTACTATGGATGTAAGCAGCCAGCTTGCTTCAGTGGACGGCTGCACGGGCCAGCACCTAACTTACAGGGCTGCTTATAGTGAGCTTGGCGCTGATGCTGAGCGCTGCATTTAGTATCAATAGCCCCTGCCCCGCCGCTAGTGGAGAGTTCCATGATCCCTGGTGCCGACGGGACGTCTTGAACAAATTATCAACCTGGAAACCCTTCAAATCAGCATCGATTATGTTGACCACTTAATAAAGAGGCCAATGCTTGGTCTCTGCTAAGCTGATTGAGTATGGCTTTGCCATGGCATCTTTTATAACTTCAAGTTTCAACATGTTTCCTAGTTCTTAAATGACTTCATTGACATGCCCTTGCCTTGGATATCTCGTATTCCTCTTCTAGACCCATCCATTTCAGGTGCATTTCAGATGCATTATATCGGCTACCAGCTTAGCTTCGCGAAAATAACAATAACGTGCAATTAACCGCCCTTTGCTTCAATCCATGGACTCAAAGCTCAAATATCACATCGATCCCAGTTCCCGCCTCTCCTGGCGAACGACAAGCTCTCCACAAAGTCCTCCAACGTACATAGTCCATCCTCATCTCCTCCGCACGTATCAAGCTCCATCACCCGGTCATTGATCAATACTCTCACATACTCCTCACCCTTCTGTTCTTTGGTACCGCCGCACTCGAGCTTCTCGACGTACATACGCGCCGCGAAAGGGACCACCCATGCTGACGAGTAGCCATGCGCCCTGACGGCTGGTACAATGTGGTGTTTCGGCAGCTTGCGTGTGTAGTTGTACAGACCCATGGCTGAGAAGATCGAGACCATGCTGTTGTCGTGGCTAAAATCCGCATACAAAGCCCTGTCAAGAGGGAACGTCTCTGGGTTAGAGTCCAACGTGCTGTTCGTGGTTGTCTCATCCTTGACGGGCTTCCGTGTTAGACGGGAAATGAGTTCATTAACATATCCGACACCTTGTGTTGGTCCCATGGAGTTACCATTACCGTACTTGTAGTACTTGCCAAGTGTTTGCCAGTAGTTATAGCTTCGCCAATCTTCTGTTGTAAAGAGGTCGCAGAACCTGGACTGTCCTGCGCCGTCGGGAGTGTTAACCGTGTTGAAAGGGCACAGGTCCATCAAATAGACTGTCTCCTTCAACGACAACTTGGCCTTTACCAGGTCTCTGTTCAGTCTGTCTCGGATAGGAGGCAGAAATTTGTTTCCCCAGGCGGTTTGTGCGTCATTATCGCCGAGGTCGTCTTCCTTTTCGAAAGATGTGCATAACCCATGCGACATGGTATTGTTGATGCCAGACTCTTCAGAAATTACCAGGATGTTGTCAGTGTAGCTGTCCCCAGATTCTCCACGAGAAGCATAAAAGCCCTGCGTGAAGTTGTGAGATGAAACCACGACTCTATCCGACCCCGACGCCCGGATGAAAGGCTCTGAGTTCTCGGCGAGTCCAATATACCGCTCATAGAATGCCCTTCCAGAATCAATCATCTGATCCTGACCAAAATCGGTCAGGTCCTCGGACCCAAGACTGTACTTGTAGTCCCTGAGCCATTCATAGCCACGACTGTACTTGGTGACAGACTTTTGAAGGCGGGCGATGGTGGCTTCGTAAGCTTCAGATTTAGTGATCGTTGGATATCGTGCTCCGTGGCGAGACAAGACAACGGCGACAGTGACGTCGCAACCATCAGGTGTTGATGAGTCAATCTCTGATGGAACAGAAAAGAATGAAGAGTACTGGCCCCAAAGTTTGGAAATGTCGTTACAGCTTCCGTCGTACTCACACCCAGAAGTCAAAGTGCTGGACAGAATATCAGTTTAAGATGAGAGATGAATGTTTCTTGAGGAACTCACTTGTTATGAACCCAAATAGCAAGAACGGTTATCAATGCGATTGTGCTAATTACCATAACGAGACAACTCCATCGTCTGGTCTCTCGCCGCTTATGCTGCAGGTGCCAGCTCTCAAGTCGCTCAGCATCCTCATAGCTCTCTGCGGCATTAGCCTCATCATCATTTCCTGATAGTAATCGTCCGCGCTCGGCATCAACGTCGGAAGAACTGGATCGACCGGCTGTTGAAGGCGCATCGTCGTGCGGGATTCCCACCATGTTGGATGAGATGAGTCGTTGTAGTGACAGGGATGTTCAGCGGTGGATGCCCGTATGAAAGAGAGAACCAGCAACTAGTTTAGTTCCCAACGAAAGTGTTGATGACAAAGCGACAAAGCAAGCTTATCGCGGGTAATCACGCAGTTAGAGAGCGCTTGATGCCTCTTTCCATGAGAGCTTCACAGTTCGATGACATCGGTTAGATTTGGGTAGCAACAGTATTGAGTGAGCATCCCTGACGTTGTTCGAGGTTCGAGACAGCTGAGGTGGGCCACGTGCACGATCATGAGGCTGACCAGTGAGGTACTGATCAGCCACATATCTACCGTCGTACTGTAACAGTGATTGTGATCAACTCGTTCACTTCTGATTTGGATATAATCACTCATTTTACGGATTATAGGCTCCGAGAGACATTTAAGTCCATCAAGCGGTCGATGGAAGTCATAGAGGTGGCCCATCAATAAACTGCATACCCTAAAGCTGCAGCATAAAACTTCATACTCTACAAAGATCCTCAAAGAGACCTCACTTTAGGGAAATAGTTGCGAGCATCATATGGTGTGTGTAAAACAACGCTCTAGGCGTTATGTATTGTAACTATCTACTGTGATTTCCTCCTTCAATAACCCAATACTAAACCTCGCCTATTACGAGGTGTCTATCGCATAACATAACATGAATTTTATAGCAGACTTGCCACCCAGATTCCTATTTTATCCGAACCCAGTTCCCAAATTCATTATCCATTACCGCAACAACATATATCCAAAAGCCTCCCACCTAGTCTAGCTAAGTGGGAGCTGTCGTATATGATAGGATGGTATCATTGAATGTAATGTAAAGAAATCATCAAAAACGTTGCAGTAAAAGTGCGGGGTATAAGTCAAACAGTGCATTCCAATCCCAATCATTCCTTCACATTGCAACACCGACGCTTCTCCTCTGGGGTCGGATATCGTTGCGACCAAACGTAGACGTGGCGAACCGCGATATCAGAGGCCCGTCGTCTGGTGATACAGCTGCCGTGCTACCAACTGAGCATGTTGTTGGAACCGTGCGAACCTCTTCGTCCGACTCCCAGGTGCTAACAGTGTCGACAGAGTCCGTGCTCCGGCGTCGAAGTGATGTCCCGCCCTGCGAGACCTGATAGAACCCTTGATTGCCCCTGATAGGGCGGGGAGCGTTTGTAACAGAGTCGAAGCTCATATTCCGGCCGTGCTGCGATCCGGGGAAGAGCCAACTGGATACTCGAGAGAAGGACTTCTTCTTCCTCAAGGGTGGTCGAAGAACCAAAGGTAAAGGTGGTGGCGGGGGTAGATTCTCTCGCCTAGGAGGAGAGGGAGTAGAAGACGGGGTCCGTGACTCTCCAGGAGTCCGGGCCCGACGAGGAGGGGTAACGGGAATCCTTACAGGTGCACGAGGGGATCTGATAGGTGCTGTGTGCGGTCTCTCGATTATATCAGAGTTGAGGCGTTGAGCAAAAGACGGCGCTGCTGGGGGAAGAGCGGGAATTGAAGGCATGGGCTCCAGCTCTGAGGGCATCAGCGGATGAGATTCGTCACCAGGACGATACGTAGAACTCATACCATGCACAGATCTAGCCACAGAGTGAGGAGTTGCCGGTCGGCTCGGAACATAGAGACTCTGTCTCTCAATAACATCGTCGATTTGTTTTTGGAGCTTCTCGACCTCAAGCATAGCACTCGCAACTCGTTCCTTGACCTTGTTAACGTCCGGCGAGCTGTAGGCCCGGGAACGACCTTGAGACTTGGGAGGGATTAGAGGCGGAATCTCATCTTCTCCAAACGAAGAGCCAGGAGCGCTGCCTGTGAAGTTTCTGCGTGGGGTGTGAAAGGACATAGGGGAGCCTGAGAAGCTCTTCTGATACTCTAACGAAGGCGGTACCTCTTCCGATGGGCAATCTGAAAGTTCCGATACACACTCCTCAGAAAAGTCAGATGAAGGGGCTGGATTCGCAGGCCTAGGCTCAAAGTGAGGTAAAAGAGGAGATACACGATTGTCAGGCTGGTAGATGCTCAACTCGAGTGGTCGGTAAGGGCGATGAGGCAGCTGTTTAGCTGGTCGAAGATTGGAAGCCCGTGATGGTGTAGGCTCAGGATAGTCAAAGAAGGGATCGAAGGGATCGCTCGAATGGGCAACATGGCGAAAGTCGGAAGGTGCTGAGATGAGGGGACGGCGTGAGTTGTTAGAGGAGAAAGACCAGAATCTCCTTCTCTTGGATGAGACACTGTCTCTTGTCGTAGACTCCGACATGTTACGATGCTTGGGCATGGCCACAGGCTTAGGGTGGTGAAGTGGTTGATCGTATATTACTGGATATGTTTGCTTCTCGTCGACTTGGCCTATCAGCAACTGTTCGTCGCTCAACCTGCCCACTGGCCACGAAATGTTCAAAGTACAAGACGAATCCGAGGCCCAGGCAATGCCAGTGTGGGCAGAGTCAGATGTAGAAGTAGAAGTAGGCAAAGACTTACTACGACGCGGCCTCCTGTCCTCTGAGGAGACCAGCGGTGCGCAGCAGCTGGTTAGCCACGATGGCCAAGGGGACGATTGAGGGCCAGAGCCATGGGCACCGTTGATACCGGCGTGTGTCATGCTGCGAGAGAAGCTCTCACGTCATACCGAGAATGCGTATCGAACGCACGGGAGAAGGAAAAGGCGGAAAGATGAACGATTCGTTACTTGTCAAACAAAAGAAAGGTCGGAGGCCAGCTGAAAAAGAAACGGTTCAAAGCATATAATGAATAAGGTAAGGTGAGATCCCGAGAGTGTATGTATATGTAACTGCGCGCGTGTGTGTGTGTTTGTATATATGTACGGCACACTCCTTCGTATATGTAAGCCAGCTCCTGCACGAGGGGATAGGATAAAAGCAGAAGCAGGACGGGAAAGCTGCAGGAAAAAGACCAGGGACCCGGCAGATAAAAAAGAATCAAGAGAATCAGAATCCAAGCAGCGGCAAGCAACTTGCAGTCTAACCCAGCCCATCTCGTGAGTGACGGCTGGGCCGCGACGTTTAATCCACACCCTTGGAGGCAACAAACGACAGCATTGGCATCCATGACCCTGTAACTGTAATTGGGATCTGGGAAGTTTCAGGGACCCATTAGACTACGATCTCGCTGAAGAGTAAAAAAGAAAATTAGTGAATAACAATAAAAAATGGGCGGCAGCCCAAGCAGATGCAAGACGACGTATCGAGTGGTTGACATTTACCCAAGACGAACCCACGGCGCAGGTGATGGACCGGGGTCGGTTGATACGCCGGACCAGTCGGCGCTTAGAAGACGGACTTGACCATGTTAGCGCTCCACACCAACTTTATCAAAACACCACAGAGACACAGTGACTGGGCCACACGTAGCGGCCGAGATGGTGTCTAGTTTCCTCTACTACGAGTCGATGTCGTGCATTTGGTCCACTCTCTGCTTGCCACAGAGGGACCCAGACGAGGTCTCGTGCTGCCTCCGTATTGGATGTAAGGGTAGACTGGGGTTTGAGTCTTGAGGCCTTTGCCTAGGTATGTAATGTTATGTTTTCTTCGAGGCTGTGTGTCGTCACGCTGCGCAATTCTCACTCTTTTTTTCTCGTCAGACTGGTGTGAACTTGCATCTTGGCGATTGATATCGTCAACAAGACTTTACCAGTATCACGTAGTACACCATAAATTGTCTGTCCATTACAGACAAAAAGTCATAGCTTTGCTTCTGTCTGTACCCAGCAGTAGATCTTGGAGCCTGCACTCGCTTGCTGGCTTCTAGTGCGAATCTTGCCCTGCTCGTCTTCCTTTGTCTTCCTCGAATCGACATCTGACGTCGCATTCGTGCATCTTATTTGGGGTTGCACCGCCGGTTTGGGCAACACCCCGGTCTAGGTGGGCTGATTGGTAGATGCACCCCGGGACCTAGTCTCTTCATCATTTCTCCTCCATCAAATCGGTACTCTGCACGTTTTGTTTGTTCGTCTCTTCAACCCTGCGACTGACAGCCGCGGTTGCTGTATGAGATTGTCAGGGCCTCTTGAAACGTGGGAGCTTCAGGAACGCATGACAATCTGCCTTTCGTCAAATCCCGTTGCTTCTTTGGGCAAAACATGTTGTAAACTTGGCTAGCAGAACTGGTCGTCACGTCCCAAAACGGCCATGACGGTGTTTCATGTCACCCAGAATAGTTACGAGATTGAGGCCGCTGTGATGGCCATTCTTCCGGCGTGAGCGGATGCGATACGATTCGCCTGCCATTTAAATTTGAGACAATTGACGAGACCATGACACTCCCGAAATTTTAATATTTGGCGCTGACGAACGGAAAGGCTGAAAACCGTCTTGGCCTCAATGGGTACTGTAATGGTAAGCGGCCATGATACATTGTGTCGTATTCTTGTTGCCTTCTCGCTGCCTCTCTCAGCCGTAAATTGTGCACAGCCCAGCATTTGTCTCAGTAAGAGCCACCAAACAATGACTAACATGAGCACAAGGTGATGGCTTCATGTGGGGTTGAAAGAGGGTGCCAGACGAACACTGTTAGGGGCCAATTCCACGCAGCTGGGACCGATGGCATGTCAAGCCTGATCGACAGCCGGACCGCTCCCTGCTGCTGCAAAGTGCAAACATGGTTGTAGGCTAAGGCGAGGGTACAGTACAGTAGTTTGTCTGCCCTGCAAGCCCTGTTCACTTCACGCTACGTTACGTTAAGCTGTGTTGTGCTGAGCTGCTTCATGGTCGCCTCCACCATCTGCTCTACTCTCTCGAGTCATAATTGTCAGATGAATGTGCTTGTCAAGGTGGTGTCCCTGACTTTGCCTTTCCTTGGTTCTTAAAATAGCGACGTCCCAAGGATGGCGAATGAGGGGCTCTGCACTTTGGGAATTAGGTTTTGGCAGGGATGCATCCAGAAGCTCATCAGATCGTTCTAAAGTCTCTGCTCTGATCAAGGCAAACACCATTCACATGCCATGCCATAATCTATTCTGAAATAGAACTCGAACAAGACTGTGGGTTTTCAAGTGGCAATCCCACTCTTGGTCATTCTTGCTGATGGGAGTTTTTTTATCTTGTCCCGCAGGAAGCGCATTATTCAGTTTGGAGGGCATCCTGTCTCAGTCTTCGGGACGGGAATGGCTGTTTAAGAGGATGGAGACCCCGTTTCCTTGTTTCTTGTGCATCTGAGTCTTTTGACGGATGCAACGGGTGTGGCGCAATGAGAAATCCACGATGTGGGATCCAAAGTGGCCTCTCTGATTCTTTTTAGTGAGTGGAGATGAGAGAAAACAAGTCAGTTGACTTGAGTGACTCGATTTCATTCAGATGCTGCTGATAAAGAAAATTAAGGTGACACCCAACCTTTAGCCAAGGTTGACTTCCAAGGCCGAAGGGTTACAGCCTGAAAGTAATATGCTTGACTGAAGGCGTAAGTGTGTCGATAACAAGGAATGAAAGAAAAGAACAATATTGCGGGTTCCCAAAGATGTATCTCCAGTATTTTCATCCCATGTGCTGGTGCTGGATCTTGGCCAGTACTGTAAGTGGGCTTCACAGTCAGCTGCTGAGGTTTGCTTGGTATTGATATCACACGTGATACGATAGCATTTCTGAACGAGTCCGACTTGATATTGAAGATGAAACTGGCTGGTCACTTCTTTGTTGTATTCAATTAATATTTTAATAGAATTTATGAGATCCTGAAGAAGGAATTCTTTACAATCTGTAGGAGCAAACAGTGAGTGGAGTAGGTTTGACCGGCTGACGGGTAAATGCATCTACCGATGCTCCATAATAATTTCTTATCTGATACTCCCGATCCGGAAGGCGGAGAGAAAGGTCCTTAGTGGCAGAATTCCAAAATCTCAAGTAAATTCATGGACAAGAGTTACAGATTGCGACAAGCTACCAGGTCGTCAAGATGGGCAAACGGGACTTCGCCAACGCAGATGGCGCTGCTGCTTTTCGCAAGCGCCAGAAGATTACACACGAGACCCCTACAAGTGAGGAGGTAACTTCGAGCGATCAATTGCGCAATCTCCTCTCCTTCGATCAGGATTTGCGCAACGCCAGACATGGTAGGTTGGGGCTATCGCGAGCTTCTGGACAACATAAACTGACATCCTCATCTTAGGTCTTCAATCTTTTAAGAATCTTCTCGATCAGATAGTTCACGAAGAAGGCGACAAGCGCGCAAACCTCGAAATTTTACACCAGTACCTCGAAGCCGTCAAGCCCAGAGACACATCCGAAGATGCTGTCTTCCTTCACGATATTATGGAGATGTGGTCCTTTGCTGTTCAGGCCCAAAACGACGGTGTCATGTCGTCTGTTGCTGTCGTTCTAGCCTTGCTGCTCCAGATCCTTTCCGGCTCGTTGCAGCTTGTGGGTCATGGTCTCGGTATCTGCCAAACCCTGCTACAAGAATCACAGCTCAAGTTATTGGCAAAGAATCTCTCGGCTGAAAAGAGCAAGGGTTTCGTTATATCACCCACCCTGCGTCTCCTGCGAGAGGCTACATGTTTGGATGGAGGTGCCTATGCCAAGCGTATCTTCCGAGCTCGCAACTCCACCTTGACTTCTCTCGGAAGAAATCTCGAGATTGGCCATATTGGAGATACTCCGGAAGAATTTCATAAGGCTTCTGTTAGAACGAACGCTGTCCGTTTCTTCTTGAGTCTTCTCAAGTTTCTGGGTTCTGATGGAAGAAAAGAACTTCTTTCTCAAAAGGAGCTCCTTTCACATCTGACTTACATGATCAGGAATGATCCTCCATACGTCGTTACGGATATTCTGGATTCTTTGAAGACCTACGTTCTGAAAGACGATAAGATCCCCCGCGATATCAAATTCCGAAGCTTCAACACCAAGACGCTGATGCGTTTCCTGGCTCTATATACTTATACCAACGATGGTGAGGATGTTGACGAGAAGGCGACTGTGAGCTACAAGGCCCACCAGCTTCTTATCTACATTTGTACAACACCGAGCGCTGGTGTGCTGTATCCTTCCACTGGTCTTTATCCCAAAGAATCCGAGGACGATCCAGTATCAAGCGGACGAGCAAAGGCCAGTACACAAGGCGCGCTTTTCACGGACAAGTACAAGGAGGACATCCCTGTGTACAACTTTGTGCTCGCTGAATTTGCCCAGAAGCTACGTCCTTGGTCTAGTCTTAAGCATAGCGAACTCCTAATTGAGATCTTTACAGCTGCTCCTGAGCTTACTGCGAAATATTTCCTCAGCAACAAGTCTTTCACTTTCGAACCAAAACTATCCATGACCTGGATTGGATACGCCGCTTTCCTCTTTAACACCATGCAAATTCCTCTCCTACCTCGTTTTGGAGACCGCTCGCGATCTACCAAAGCTCCTCCCCCTACATCCATTCTGCTCGACAACATCATTCCTCTCCCCATCAACCAGAAGATTCTCATCCGATGTCTTTCCTCCAAGTCACATCTCACCTCCTTCTTTGCTACTCGTATCCTCATTGTGGCGGTCGAAAAGCTCGCTGAGGCGCTGAAGATGCATGAAGAAATCTCAAAGGGTAAAGACCCCGTCTGGGCTGAGGCTAGCCGTCGCCTGACTGATGCCTTTTGCCAACGTATCCCCGACATGAAGGAGATCGTTCGATCTTATAAGGGTATACCAGCTGAGAATATTCTTCACAAGACCATGGCTAGTCGTTTGTTACGCCTGTACTATGAGGTCATTCCTCAAGTGGCCCTTGCTGCAAACTTTGACGTCTCGCCTTTCTTTACCGAAGTTCTGAAGTCGCTCAACAAGGATAGTGAGCAGCATGAAGACGAGTCTCTGAGAGTGATTGAACTCGAGAATCTTGTGTCAATTGCCAGCTATTCTCCGGGTATGCGATGGTTCTCCAAGATCGATAACCTTGTCGATGGAGCGGGAGCATCGCCATATACCGCGCTTCTGCGACTACTTTGCGATAAAAAGCGAGATCTTCCGTTCCAGCAGCTGAAGAAGGTTCTTGGTGAAGTTGCCGTCGAGAATCAACTGGTCACAAAGGCCTCTGTCATGACTCCCTTGTTTGATGCTCTTCAGAGTACACTGGTAGATGTCAAGACAAAGGAAATGGAGAAGGTTTGGTCATACGTTGACAACTGCATCAACCGATGCGCGTCTTCGCCGATCAAGTACCTCGACCTTCTGGAAACTTATGTGCAAGAAGACAAGCTATCGCCGCCCAGCAATGATACTGCCTTGGTCAATGTTACGATGGCGGAGCAGCTGTCGTTTGCTCTGAAATCTGCCAACAGTGATGAACAGGCTGTGCTTGGCAAGTTCCTGTCTTCTTACTTCTCTGCTGCCTATAACTCGAAGCATGGGAAACAGCTTACTAAGGCTTTATACAAGCGCATCTCGGATCAATTCTCTGATAGCAAGATCAAGATGAAGAAGCTCAAGGAGGAAAAGTCAGACGATGCAGATGCTGACGAGGACATGCCTGATGTCGACGCAGCCGAAACCAACGTTACAAACGATGGGTCAGGTATCGATTCTTCAAAACTCGAGGCTATGCTACATGTCACGATCGCTGAAGATGAAGATACCACAACCTTGACCAAATGGGCAGGCAAAAACCCAGAGGATCTTGTTGAAGATGGTTGGGCAGCAGGCCTAATCCGCCTCCTCTCTTCCGCCCACACCAACATCCGCAAGGAAGCTCTCACCAGTATTCTCAAGATGGCTGCCAAGCTTAAGGAGTCTTCATATGAAGAAAAGGAACAAGTCTGGCTTCTTCTATCCGAGCTCGCGGAGTCCTCGCGGGATCAAGTTGACAAGGGCCCTGTTCCCTCGGCCTTTACAGCCTTCGCCATCCACGCTCTGGATGTCCTCAAGAACCCACTTCACCCTCTCTACCCCAAGATCAACAGCTTCCTCACCCGCAGCCCTTTCTGGTCTGCTGACAAACTTCCTCTCGCCCATGATGTCCTTCACGGTGAGCCCTCAGAAGACGACAAGTACTACACTGAAATCACATGGCTCCTTACCTATCTGCTCGACAGTCTGCGCACGCCCTCCGACCTGAGCATCTTCCACCGCAAGCGCTGGTTCGAGAAGATCCTTGCTGTGGGTGTTAACCCTTATCTTCGCGTTAACCTGCGTACTCGTCTCCTGCGTCTGCTCTACCGCGCGACCTGCATTGAGGGTGGTAGCACCACGTTGATAACTCGGTTCGGCATCCTGAGCTGGCTTGATACACAGCGCGCGTCATTTGAAGGAGGTGAAGAGGCAGATGTGATGGTTGCACTTATGAAGAGAGTTTGGGATACTTGTGACCAAGAGAAGGTCAAGGTTTGGAGTAAGGGAGGTATTGAAAAGTTACTTGCAGCGCATGTTCTATAAAACTAGGCAGTTAGGATCTACTTAGACATATGATAATATATACCCGGCGTTATAATACGACGAAGCCAACTACAGTCTACCTAGTCTCTCGAAAGGAGACAGACATCCTTACGGTTTAGAAGAGCAGCGAGCGTCACGTAGCATTGTGGAAGCAAAAGTAGAACGTCAAACTTGGTCAAATTTGTTCGTACATGTTGATATATGTACATAACCCTTACCATCTACCAATAAACACGAAAAGCCTACAGACACCATAGAATGAACACAAGAGTGCGTGTCTTCATACAAGATAATTTCCCCTCGCTAACCACACCCACGCATTATTATGGATAAGACCGGCCAAGCGTCTGCCGTTAAACAAAAATGTTGAGTTTTTAGTATACCCATCCTATATTCGCCGTTTGCAAAAAATAAATAATAAAAGATTTTCCAAGTTCAAATAAACAAGATTATCGCCAGGCTTTATGAAGACATTATCAAGACCGTTTCAGTTGGTTATTTGTGCAGTCTATAGTTGGCCGGAAAGCAAAGCTTCAGTTGCTGAAAGAATTGTTAGCTTAGTTGTGTGAGTAGAGGATATAAAGGAACTTACCAGAGTTGATGTAGGCCCTCTTCGCGTCTAGAGGAACGTTGAAGCGTCTCTCCAGCTCTTGCTTGATGCCCTTCTTGGTGACGGTCATCAAGTCAGCTGTCTTGAGGATGTCGCGGATCTCGGCAAGGAGGGCATCATCGCTAGGCATACCAACCATCTCCTCAGGAGAGAAGAATTGTGAGCCACCAAACTGACTCATGCGGTTACCGGGCATCTCAGAGTGAGCCAGTGACATGCGAGACATGTTCTGGTGACCGAAACCAGCAGTAGAGCCAGGGCGGCTGGGTTGGTAACCACCACCGTAATCAGAGAAGGGACCTTGAGCCTTGGTGGCATAACTGTAGCCAGAAATCTCGGATCGGACATCGTCGCGGGCAGTCTGGGTCTGGGTCTCCCAGAGCTCGGCTTGGTACTC
Organism: Fusarium coffeatum; assembly: GCF_003316985.1. NCBI lineage: Eukaryota > Fungi > Ascomycota > Sordariomycetes > Hypocreales > Nectriaceae > Fusarium > Fusarium coffeatum. The sequence goes on along the minus strand of NW_022157883.1, from coordinate 183,101 downwards.
CTCCCACTTCTTGCGAGGGATCGAGTTGGGATCGAACTTGCCTTCGTCGGAAACGACGATCTTCTTACCGGATTCACCAGCAATGACACGAGTGTTACCCCAGTTGAAATCATCCATGTGCCAGAAAGAGTAAAGAGGCAGACCGAAGGAGAAGACGGGAATGGCAGCAATGTACATAATCATCCAACCAACCATCTCCCACTTGCGGCGCAAGATGAAGATAATGGCCTGCAGACCGTAGATAGCACCAAGCAACAAGAAAGCTGTAATGGGTACGACGGAGGGGTTGGAAGCGACCTGGTAAATCAGGTACACAATGTACATAACGATAACGGGCTGGACGATGGTACTCAGGAGATCGACGAAGACGACGAATCTCATACTGAAACAACAGAAACCGCAAAGCTCGGCAAGAGGGATAAGTTCAGCCAAGTTGTGCACAGTAGAGTTAATCCAACGACGTCGCTGAGACAGGAACACAGCCCAGGAGTCGGGGGCAATGGTCCAAGCCTGTGCGCTGTAGAGGTACTTCGTCTTGTACTTGGAGTGATACTTGAGGAGCAGGGTTGTAAGGTATCTGTCCTCACCAAGGTGGAGCAGGTTCTTCATGTGGAGGGTATCAACACGAATCGTAGAATAGTCTTCGACAATTTCCTTGCTGACGAACAAGGGCTTGCCAGTCTCAGCAGCTCTGATTCGGTACATGGAGAAACAACCAGGCAAACAAGTGACGGAACCGAACAAACTCTCGAAAGCCTTGGACAAGTTGTGGGAAATCCAGTACTCGTAGACCTGAATCATAGTAATGAACGAGCCCTTGGCGTTGGTAAGAGCTGTTTCACCACAGCAGGCAATCAGGCGAGTATCGTCGATGAAGGCTGAGATCATGCGAGTAGCTGAATCCGGGGCAACGACAGTATCGGCATCAATTTGGAACAGGTATTCGTAGAAGGTTGGGTTGACGCCAATAATGTTGCGGATTTGGTGGTACATTTCGAGTTCCATAGGGCTCATGGCGAGGTTGTAGTGAACGCGGTTGAGGAAGCGCATGAGAACCATCTGAGAGTCTCGCTTACCACGGTTACCGGGACGAGAGACCTCAGAAGGCTTGCCGACCTTGACGATGACCATGAAGGGGACAATGTGACCTTGGACTTCGTACAGACCAGAGTAGATCTTACCCATGTTGTGTTGCTTCATACCCTCACCAAGAGCCTCAAAGCTGAGGGGCTCGGGGTCGACAGTCTCAGAGACACCAAGAATATCCAAAACAATGCGAGGGGTAGGCCTGTCGTTACCTTGACCGATAATCATACCGTCACAAACAACGACAAGAAGCTTACGCTTATCATCATACTTCATGCGAGAAAGCGAATCGATGGCACGGCGCAGAGAGTCCTCATCTTCGGTATAAGCGGGAATCATACACATGACGAACTTGTCAAGGTTCTCGGGTACATTCTTGCCACCAAACTGTAGCGCAGCAAGGAACTTGAAGACCAGAATAGATGCAAGCATGACTGAGATGGCCAAAATGAAGTACTCGGCAAATTGACAGCGGGTAGAGTTTCGGGTATCAGAGTCGCCGATGTAGAATAGGTTGTTTAGACATGTCTCCATGCGTTGCTTCTTAACTGCGGAAAGCTTGATGTTATCCCAGTACTTGGAGACATCTTGACCCTTGGCACTTCGGAAAAGCTGGATCACGCTATCCTCCATAAACTCAGTGGCACCGGGAATGTTGGGCACGTCTTTGCCAGGCTTGGGCTTCATTCGAAGACCACCCTTGAGATACTGGGTCATATCGTAGACTTTTCCATGGATAGTGACAATGTTCCAAGCGCTATCACGGGCAAGCTTCTCAACGTACTTGGGACTGTAACCCATTCTGCCCTTGAGGTAAACATGCTTGAAGGTGTACATCTGTTCGAAGTACCAATCAGGTCGGCTGTCGTTGGTACCGTATCGGAAGTCATGGTAAATAGAGTTAACATCGACATCTCGCTGTGCGAGAAGCTGAGGCTGACCAGTGATGTTGGTGTTACGGTTGTCAAGAGTAACCTCAGGGGGAATGGCACCGTCCTTACCCTGGCACAGAGCAGAGACCTGGACGGGGAAAAGAGGGGTGATGTCCTTTCCAGCGTACTTCATGAGAGTGTTCTCGCTGACAAGATCACTACCGGGGTAATGGTTGGGAATGAACTTCTCGAGGTCGATGACGAATCCGCGAATGGCAACGTAGGCGCCCTTGCTACCCTTGTCACCGTCGTAAGAAGAGAGTTCGCCAGCGCTGTAGACGAACTGCTTGGGGCAAATGAGCATAGGGAATCCAACCATGAAGAAGGCCGCAATAGCACACATCAACCAAATGAGCATGTTAATAGCAACCTTCTCACGCCAAGCCATACGAACATCCTTACGAGGCATACGTCCGATAAGTCTGATGGCGAAATCGGGAATGAACCATGTGAGGAAGAAAACCAGAGCAACCCAACGCTTTCTGCTGGGCTTGTCTCTGTACTCTTCGACCTCCTCGAGTGACTTCTCGTTACCTCGCTCAGCCATCTGCTCACGAGTGTCCAAGTTCTTGAACATGTCGCCTCCGCCAAAAGCAGACACACCTGCCTCGGAGCGGGTGTCGTCAGTAAAGTAGCCGCCCTTAGCCTTCTCACCGTACATGAGAGGGGTGTTGCCACCAGAAACCAGGTTCTCCTTAGAGACACCGTAAGGAATAGACTCAGCAGGTGTGAGACCGTCACCAGCATCCGATGAAGGTAGGCCACCATATCGGCCACCAACAGAGACGACTTCTCCGAGTTGGGCAATCTCCATCCAACAGCGTTCGCTAAGGAACACACCAGTGGCTCCCACACGGACTTCGTTTTGGGGCCACTGCTTCTCTTCGATAACCATCTCAGCACGCTCTCGTTCGCTACCGACCAAGATTGTCTCAGCATCTGTCAAGCCAAGGAACTCGCCAAAGGGCAAGAACAAACTGAAGTCGGCGGATCGGAGGCGCTGGCTAATTTCTGCAATTCCAAAAGTCTGCACTTGCATGCGAACACACTTGCTATCGAACTGGTTGGCAATTCGTCGATCGTTGGGCTTCAAGCAGAAGATGAAGTATGAGTTAGTGCCGGGATCTGTAACAGCCTTTTGAAGATTATCCAGAGAGGCAAGGAACTGGCCCGAAGCTCCCTGTTCCAGGACTATCTTGGAGTTCTTCTTGGACTCTCCAGCTTGGCTCTGCTGATCAAGCTCCTCCATAGCCTCTTGTTGCTGGCGCTTGTAGGCGGTGCTGGGACGGCCAGTGCGATGAGTCTTACGAGACATGACACTGGGTGCTCGCATGGGCTTTGAGCTGACAGTAGCCTGCATGACAGTTGTGCGCTCGGTGGGGTGAGTGACAGTCTGTAGGGCGTCTTGGCCAAAAAGACGAGCAACGAACTCGCTCTTGGTGCCGTTGATCATGTTGAGAAGATCACCAGAGATGACCTCGCTGTTCTCCTCGATAAGACCCTTGACGGGGTAGTCAACCTCACCAGCAAAGTGCTTGACGGTGAAGCAGGCGGATGTGTTCTCGGTCATGAAGTTGCTACCAGGCAGCTTGGCTTGCGCAGAGCCAACCTCGATAGCAGCATTCTTGCCGTCAAAGCGTCTTCGGAGGGCCTCAAGGAACTGCATATCCGTTCGGTTGCGTCGGGTCTGGTCGTCGAGGATGCTAAGGAGGCCGTTGCCGGGCTTCAGAATACCTCGAACAGCGTCGGAGTTGTCGAAGTAGCTGGTAGCAGCAACGCTAACCTCTTCAGACTCCAGCATATCGGCCTTACGGTCGAAGAAGTTCTGAAGAGTCAGGTTGTAAATGCTCTCGGTGGCGGCATTGTTGAGGAGCTGGTCGAGGGCAGATCCAGTGGGAGACTGCTGGCAGAAACCAGGGAAGTCGACAATGGAGACAGTGTTAGCAATAGACTCCTCAGGGGCGCAAAGGCGCTGGTTGATAGTCTCAAGGATCCATGCAACAAGCAGAGAGTACAGTGTTCGGGCAAGCTCTCCTGCGTGGGCACGAGCACCATTAGGGTCAAGCATGACCGTAACACGTTCTCGGTGAATCATCTTGGTCTTGTAACCGAGAGTTGTCTGAAGGTCGGCAGCGCTCACACCAAGGAAGGCCGCAACAATGCTGAGAACATCCTTGTTCTTGACAGCAGTAATGGTGGTGCCACCCTCATGGGAGAAACCACCGCTGTCATCGCCAGTCACGCTGGTCTGGCTAGTTGTCTCAAACTCGAGCTGGCCGATGTGAAGGATACTGGCAAGGATCTGGCAGATTTCAGCAATCTCAGCACGGGGAAACTCGAGCTTTCGGAGAGCGTTCTTGAAGACTTGGAAACCCTCAGCGTCGTTGATTCCAACCTTGAGCTGAGTAGGGTGGCCAAGATACTTCCAACGCTTCTGAGTGGTGCCAGCAGCGTTGGAGCCACCGTCCAAGCCAAGATGAGACTTTTCAGCCTCACTAGTACCCGCAAGGAGATAGTAGAGAACGTGGAAGTTTCGCTCTCCTGTGGGGACATCGGCAATACGGCTGCGCTCCAAACGATGGTCAAGGAGCTTACCACCAATCAAGACGGGGTTGGTAGTAGACGAAGTGTCATATTGCAACTCGTAGAACAGACCAGACTTTGAGGCAGTCGGTGTTGTAGCAGTCTTTGTAGTTGTGAGACTGTCAAAGACATATGCGGCTAGAGAAAGTTTGGTGGAAAGAGGTGTCGAGGATTTGTTGAGGAGAGCAGTAAGAAGGTGTGCTCGAATGGTAGACTTTCCAGCACCAGATTCACCACTGAAGGCACATTAGTATACTAGCCAAGTTATGACGGTTTGAATCACTTACAGGAATACAACTGCCTGGTTTTCAGATCTGTGTCCTAGTCGTAGAAAGGCACGGTCGGCAATATCCTCAGCGCCTGCCATGGCGCTTCCCTCCTTGCCGCCATCAGGACCCTTTGACGAGTTTGTGTAAGTGTTGAGCGAGATGAGGGCGTGAGAGGAAAGTCGAGCGGTAGGATGAGAGACATGGAAACGACTGGCGAGGTGAGCAGTAAGATGCGTGTCGGATTGGAGATGTGCTGGTAGCGAAGGTAGAGAGGGTTGAGTATGAGGGCCTCCTGCGCCGCCGAGCTGTGGGAGGCTCATGGCCAAAACAGACAAGCCAACAAGTGGCTCTCAACGGTTAAAACGATTCGGTAGGTTGTGATATCGATTCAGGTTGTGAATTGTTTATTAGGGACTCGATCGGTCGTCGTTGAACGGTATGGCTGGGGGTTTGGTTGATTGCTTGGATGGTAGATCAAGTCAAACAACAAGTCAACAGGCACTCTGAGCGAGGGTAAGGGTGCAAGTGGACGTAGACAATGAACGAGCGTCAGGAAAAACAACAATAAAGATGGGAAAAGGGAAGAAGTTCCGGATTCAGAAAGTCTTCACCAGGACGATTGGACGGTAGTGGTAAATCTACTTTCCCAACCGAAGGCAGTATGTATTAACAGAACAGAGCACCAACCAAAACAACCTGGACTGGACTGGCTCTGGACTGGGAAAAGGGATTGTTTTCTTGGGACGACTGGGCCACATGCAAGTCTTCTCGTACAAGACAGGGAGAGTGGAGGTGGGATTTTCTGAGTACGGTCGACCATCAAGGCAGGTTGTGCAGTTGGGGCATAGCGCAAGCCCCCCCTTTGGCATTGGACTGATTACTATGTTTGGCTTGTCCCACGACCACGGCATAAAAATGGGCGTCCATACGAGGTTTTTCCCTGTCCATAGCCACACGGCACTCCCGGACAACACAACACATCCCCTAAGCCCCCCTGTTTCTATCACTGTCTCTGAGTCTTTCTCGCCTCTTCTGCTCGTCTGGCTCTTGGCAGGATATTCTTGGTGGAGAGAGCTGTCACGAGCTTCATCTATATTGATAGCTCGGGTAATTGGTAGATCTGTGAGCGATATGAGGAACATTACCACTGTTCTTTGTTCATGCCCTGGCCTCACAGGATCTGCAAGGGCCATGAATATATATACAAAAGCAACAACTACATTAAAATCATTGAGAATTAGATGACAGATGCATGCACGCCAAATCAATAAATGATGCAGGCAGCACCAATTAAAGTTGGCATGCTCCCTTGCAGATCGATAATTAACGGTTTCTGAAACTGCGCTTGTGAGTTGCTAATAGATGGACATATCATGATGAGATCAAGCAAACACATTAAAATGCCACTTAATAAAACGTCCGGTGGTAGCTCTTTCATGAGCTGTCTGTGCCAGCTCTAAAATCAATCTCAATCACGCCTCTCCCTCGCTAAGACTGAAATGCCCATCTCACTTAATTTGGACGCCACAACGGTCAGCCATGACGATATTAGCTGAGACTGAGCATTCCTCTTATTCCTCTGATATTCCTTTGAAGCGATTCACAACTTGCTAAAACCTGCATCATTAGGGGGCTACTTACTGCTAGCCAACGGCCGACTTGCTTGTCATGGACCCATTAGTCCATCATGGTTTTGTTAGAGCGAACTCTTTTCAGACCCCTAAAAAAGAAATCGATGCATTACCCTGGCCCAGTAACCAACCAGTCACTTGCTCCGCGAATGGCATCTTTACAAATCCAGGTCTAACCCGCACAGACAGGGACAAGACGGGCGGGTCATACAGAAGGCTTGTTTACGTTTTATGCTCCGTACTGTGCGCATTCGAAGTCCCCTATTATTCTCTGTCAACTCGTTGTTGAGACATGTTTCTGCTTCGGCTTCCAAGAGAACCGATGACCAGTTGACTGGACCTGATCTGGCGGTCGAGACACTTCATAGGACTGCGGCAAATTTCATACATAACCGTGTTAAGTCTTTTGAGACAGCCCAAGGGATCAAGACACAACATTACTTCCGACTGAGACAACATGTGGCCAATATTCTTTCAGCATCAATCTACCCTACGGCAGGGCGGCGAGGCAAGAATGGGAGGATATATGGACGGTATTGACAATTTCTCCTGTGATAGCTCAGGGGTCTAGACTCTCCACTGTCAAGAGTTAAGACTCGCCTCAAGATCAGACAGGGGAGACGCTGTATGAGAAGGCTGCTGGGCTGTGTGCCGGCGGCTGACTAGGGTGTCATCGTCCGGCTCCAGTGATCGATCCTCCCCATCGACCTTCTGGAATGTGTGCCCGAAGTGTGAATGTCGATGCTAGCCTACGATGTTCCCCTGCGGTTGTTATTTTAGGACCGGGAGATGGTTGCGATGACGGTCAAGTGGAGGAGGCTCAGTCATGAATCCTCCCGTCTTTGTTCCTCATGACGCCAAATTTTTCACGAGATATGGACCTTGTTTTCTGTTTCTGTCTCCGTATTGTTTCTCGTGATTATCTATTCTCGCTTATCCCGCCAAAGTCCCTTCAGTCATGTCGTGAGACGGGCAAGTGAGAAACGCGTTTTTGTGGAAATATCCGAGACATCCTTACTACTGCTGATCTGAAAAGCTGGGTTGACTTTGACTTTGACGCGACCTCCGACATCAATAGAAGGATGTAGAATTTCCGAATTTTTATTTGCTTCAGAATATGACTAGGATATGTCAAGAGCCGAAGCTCTAGTTCTTACCGTAATACTACATACTACGTCGTGTATCAGAGACCTCACGCGATGCAACTGTAGTCTTGCGAGTTTAGATTGAAGATTCCATCATACCGTTGAAGTGGTCGATGCCGGTCCCAGCTGCGGATCATCTATAGGTACCGAGCGACTGACGACGGGTGCGGCTCCCGCTGGAAGTTGTAAGCCTTTCCAACCAGTTACTAATTAATTGGGCTTGAATGGATACTGGCGTTTAAGCCATACGCGCCATGAGCGCTTCTACCGGCGTGTTGAAGGCTAAAGAAGAAGTCCTGAGAAGCCAAGTCTAACAACATGAGGCCGTGGTAACCGCGGATCAGGCTAAAAGACAACAAAAAGAACAGTTACATGTAGATCTGTGATGGTTCTCCTGATTTTAAACCACAACCAGATAAGATCTTCGGGACGACGCGATTCTCGATTCTCGATCCCGTTGACGTCTGCCCTTGTTTTCCCGATTGACAAGATCAGATCAGTCCAGGTTGGTGGTGAGAGAGTCTGAGAGTTGAGTGTAACCACATGCAAGCCGAAAACCTGGGTTGTGTGATATATGTAACGTATACATGTGTACTGTACGGTAAACGTGTTGACACTGAATTGAATATAGGCTTCTTAACCTACATGTGCATGTGTCGATGTGCTGCTGGATCACGACACAGCCTTTCTGGCCTTTTTATATATCACCAGTATATACGGATAGAAAAGTAAGCTATCATGCCACTCTAGCTGAAGAAACTGCATGTCGTGCATCGCGAGACTCAAGGACGCGTAGTCAATGCGAGTGAATGAATGAATGGATTGCCTTCGACCCTCGTATTTGGCTTGACCCACACACCACTCAACTCCAATCAGGGCCTGATCCTTACTGTAACTTGCTAAACACAAGGTTCTTTGCCCTGCCCTCGGGTCGGGCCCCTTACCCCGACTGGCGATGGTACGGTTGTGTGTTCCAAGTTTAGATATGGCATGGACAGATCCATTTAGGAGTGACAGTCAGTACAGTATGGTACAGTGTTTTACCTGATGGTTATGTTGTCCTATATCATTATTCTCCGTAGCCTCAGCTGTAGTGACCAATATTGATTCTGTTGGTGTGCTTATGAGCGAACAACTGTAGTGCTGAAAACAGACCGGTCTTGTGCTTGACCAGTCAAATCACCCCTTTACAGAGCAAAGCCCGCCTGAAGCGCCACGTCCTGTCGCTAAAAGTATCACGATGGGACGTTGGACCTGAAATATAGCACCATTACTCCTTATGGCCCGCCGTACACAGTGCATCACTAGCTGTATCCATTTTCGGCGTCGCCCTTTTTTGCTGGGGCACGCTACTACCGCACTAGACCGTCCTGCTCGGCCTCCTACTGTACCGCTACTGCTTCACACGCCCGTGCAAGACACAAGACCCAGTCGTTTCTTCAACTCTAGGACAGTCTTCTTTCGTGAGCGTCTCGTCTTGTCTCGTCATTTTTCTGCTTTTCGCTACAGCTTCATTGACCGGCCTCACTCGCTTTGGCTGTGTCTCTTCTTCCACAATCGCTAACTTGTTCTAATATCTGACCTATTCACCAACCTCTCAGGCCCTGCACCGCAGTCGCCTAGGCCGTGATACTTCGTTCAATCGGGCGAAAAGGAGGGCGGCGTTGCCCAGCGACCGAAACCTTCATCCTATCATTCGACCAACTTCCTGCAAGCCTTCCAGCCGCATTCAATTGCTTGGGAGTTGATCGATATCAAGTTCATTCGTTCATACATCTAATTGTCACCGTCTGTCGTTCTTCTTTTGTTCCCCGGACGTAATATCCTACGTTGTTGCACTTAAACTCGGCCGTTGAACCAACACCAAAACTCAATCCCGTGTACAACATCTACATCGCAACGTGCAATATCCTGTGATTGTCCCCATCGAGGGCATCACTTTCATCGACCATGGCGAGCCGAATGTCCATGTATTCGATGGCCTCTGAGGGCATGGGTGGCCCTCAAGCTCCCCAGCAGGTGTCAACCACGACTCTCCTAAATGCCATCCACAACATCTACCTTTCCTCCCAACCGTTCCAACTCGACGCCAGCACCAGTCTGGTCGTTAACACATGGCTCACAGCGGCTCAGGCTGGTGCGACTGTTGATGCCACGCTCGCTGCTCGAGCATGGGAGCATGCCAGGCGTCGTGCGGAAGATGGCTGTGTTATTCTCGGGTATGTTTCCTTAACACCATCGATTGTTTTCATTGCTAATAACTTATAGCTCTCTCCACCAGTCAACTCCCTCGCTTCTCGTGCCGTTCCTCAACACCTTCCCTTTTGCTATTCCTGCGTCCATCTACAAGTCATTGGAGGCTGTACGACCGTTTCTTCGATGTGTGACTCCTTACAATGCTTCGGCCCCTCGACAGATCGCCCTCGGCGTAACACTGACAATGAGCTTGGGAGGAAATGTTACAGGAGCTTCTTTGTCACTGGCCCAGGGTGGAATTGACACCGAGAACGGCCTTCTTAACATTCCCGCTGAGGCAGGCTACCGAGCTTTTGACGTTTTCTACTACCTACTCACATCAGCTTCGACACCCGCCGAGAGAGAGTTCTTGGGTCTCAAGTCACCTTCAGCGTACGCTCTTCTTGCTCGCTCAGGCACCTACGAACCCCCCTCTTACCTCATCACCGCCGATGATGGTGCCGCTGCCGACGACTTCCGCCAGGCTCTGAAGGAGATTGGCATCAAGGGATCTGCCCACCGTAACTTCATTTCCACATTAGCTGGACTCCTCAAGCTTGGTAACACTCTCGACTACGACGCCGACTCCGATGACTTCGAGGAGATTTGTGAAGATGTCAGCGGTCTTCTTGGCATGGAGCCCGAGGTTCTCATGCAGCAGATGAGCACTGAGGATCGACGAACACTCGTCGCTGGCTTGTACGAAGCTCTCGTTGACTGGGTTATTTCCAAGGCCAACGCTGCCATTGCCGCTCAAATGCTTCGTATCCGAGATGGTGATGAATCTGTAGATGGCCGTGGTGTCCGTACTCCTACCTCCAACGAGGACGGTGATACTGTTTCCATCACTGTTGTTGAAGTTCCCGAGCCTGCCCTGGGACGGGCTCTGGCTATGCGAACCATTTTTGACGACACGGTGGGCATCAATGCTGAGATGATTGAAGACGGCGTCGAAATCCACCCGGCTCCATCTTCAGTTGTACGTGAGATGCAGCAAGCCGTTTCCGATGTTGCACCTGATCTGGGCATCATGACTGGCCCGCAAGGCCGAGACCGACAACATGATCTCGAGAAGCGGGAAGTCATCCTGGAAAAGGCTGCGTACGCCTCAGAAGACGACAGCTTCCTGAAGAAGCTGTTGTTCCCTGTTGAGGGCCAAGGTATCAACCTTGGCCGTGCTGGTCGTTTTGACCTGCCTGCTCTGTTGAGCGCCAGCCGTGCTTGGTTCCATCTGTCTCTCCATCCTACAGACGATTCTCCTGCCAATTTGGCCACCCTCCCTGCCATCACCTCTGCGTGGTCAGCTGGCACAATCTCTCGACAGCTTCGCTCTTGGAGACTTCCTGAGTGGGCTAACCGCCGTAACAGAAATCTCGACTACACCGCCGACTTTGATGTTGATGAGTTTGTTGGTCGTTATGGCGCACTGGGCTGCAAAGATGGCAAGGACGGCATCGAGACTTGGATGCTCGAGAGAGGATGGAGCAACGGTGAAGTCTTCATTGGCAAGGAACGAATCTGGGTTCGCGAAGGTCCCTGGTGGGAGGCAGAGAGCATGCTCGATATCAGACCCGCCCACAGTCTTCAAAGCATGGGTCAAAATCCCTTTTCATCTGGGTTTGACACAAGCTACTCAGCCAACCCTCCTAATGGTAGCGGCTTCTTCCCTCCTCCTGCCATGGACAACAGTATGAATGGCAGCAATGACCACATCATGCACACCCGCAACTTCAGCCAGGGTAACATGAGCCAAGCTACCTTCAACCAACACCCTCAGTTGAATCCTCAATCCGCACCTTCCATCGCCCCATCTGCGATGCGCAACGGCCCTCCCCCTTCTGGTGACTATGGTCTCGGTAACAAGGGTGATACCTACAAGGGACAGGTGTACTACAACGAGGATGGAGAGTTTACCGGCATGCTCGATGGAGAGCTTGCTAATGGCAAGAAGATCGAGACCAAGCCATTGACCTTTGGCCGACGAGCCTGGGTTGCCTTTGTTTGGGCCTTGACTTTCTGGATTCCCTCACCCCTTCTCAAGTTTATCGGACGCATGCGACGACCTGATGTTCGTATGGCTTGGCGTGAAAAGCTTGTTCTGTTCTTCTTGATCATCCTCATCAACGGCCTGGTCATCTTCTGGATTATCGGCTTTGGAAAGCTTCTATGTCCCAACGCCAACAAGGCATGGAATGTCAAGGAGGTCGCAGGTCACGCTGAAGATGAGGACGCTTTTTGGGTTGCTATTCATGGCAAGGTTTACGATATCACCGACTTCTGGCGACAGCAGCACAGTGACACAAATATTCGTGTCACCAAGCAGAACATGCTGCCTCTCTCGGGTATGGTCCTGGATAACTACTTCATGCCTCCCCTGAACAGAGCCTGCAGAGGCCTCGGTATCAAGGAGACCACCCAGCTCACTTACAACGAGACTCTTACCAACCCTCTTGCTCAGCACATCTCTGGCTTCTACACTCGCGATCGCACCAGTGCTCTCAAGGACCCTGATTGGTACTGGAAGAAGTTCCAGCCTAAGATCAAGGAATACTACCACGGTGATCTCGTGTTCAAGGAGAGCACTGTCAAGAAGGAGGGTGAGGGTAGTGAGCAACACCCTTGGGTTATGTATGGAAACCAGATTTACGATCTTACGGACTACCTACACACTCTGGATGTCAACGACAACTTCGACTCGTACAAGTTCTTGAACGAGGATATGGTCAACTTGTGGAAGAACAGCCCCGGTACCAACATTAAGAAGGATCTCGACGACATGATCGCAAATGCAAAGAATGAGACTGTGGCTGCCAACCTTAAGAACAGTTGGTCCTGCATTCAAAACATCGCGTACAAGGGTATCACCGACTTCCGTGACTCTCCCAGGTGCAGAGTCAACAACTACCTCCTGTTGGCCTTCGCCATCATTATCTGTATCGTCACGGCAGTCAAGTTCCTTGCTGCCCTTCAATTTGGTTCCAAGCGACGCCCTTCGCCTCAGGACAAGTTTGTCATCTGCCAGGTGCCCGTCTACACTGAGGGTGAAGACTCTCTCCGAAAGGCTCTGGACTCGTTGACAGCCCTTCAGTACGACAACAAACGCAAGCTGATCTGTGTCATCTGTGATGGTGTCGTCGTTGGTGAAGGTAACGATCGCCCTACACCCAAGATCGTTCTCGATATTCTCGGTGTTGATCCCAAGGTTGATCCTCCTGCGCTCCCCTTCAAGTCAGTTGGCGCTAGCAGCGAGCAGCTTAACTACGGCAAGGTTTACTCTGGTTTGTATGAGTTTGAAGGCAACGTTGTTCCTTACATTGTTGTGGTCAAGGTCGGCAAGGAGTCTGAGCAGACCAAGTCTAAGCCCGGTAACCGTGGAAAGCGTGACTCTCAGATTCTCCTCATGAGCTTCCTCAACCGTGTCCACCACCGCGCTCCCATGTCTCCTCTTGAGCTTGAGATGTTCCATCAGGTTAACAACATCATCGGTGTGGATCCTGAACTCTACGAGTATCTTCTCATGGTTGATGCCGATACTTGTGTCGAGGAAGACTCCCTAAACCGTCTTGTTGCCGCCTGTGCCCATAACGCTAAGATTGCTGGTATTTGTGGTGAAACCGCCCTGGAAAACGATGAGAAGACTTGGTGGACCATGATTCAAGTTTATGAGTACTTCATCTCTCATCATCTCTCCAAGGCTTTCGAATCCCTCTTCGGTAGTGTTACTTGTTTGCCTGGATGGTAAGACTCTTCTTTTTCACCATTGTTATGATTTAGCTAACGCGTCTCGCAGTTTCACAATGTACCGACTTCGAACCGTGGACAAGGGTAAGCCTCTGATTATCTCTGATGGTGTCATCAAGGATTACAGTGTTTGCGACGTCGACACTCTTCACAAGAAGAACCTGTTGTCTCTGGGTGAAGATCGTTACCTCACTACCCTGATGACCAAGTACTTCCCCGAGATGTCCTACAAGTTTATTGCCGATGCCCAATGTAAGACTGCTGCTCCTGAGTCCTGGAGTGTTTTGCTGTCTCAACGTCGACGATGGATTAACTCAACCATCCACAACCTGGTTGAACTTATGCAACTTAAGGAGCTCTGTGGTTTCTGCTGTTTTAGTATGCGCTTTGTCGTGTTTATCGATCTTTGCGGTACCATCATTCTCCCCTCAACCTGTGTATACATTGGATACCTCATCTACATCCTGGCTACCGGCAGTGGACCCATTCCTTACATTTCTCTTGCTATGATTGGTGCCGTTTACGGTCTTCAGGCTCTCATCTTCATTCTTAAGAGACAGTGGCAACACATCGGATGGATGATTATCTACATCCTTGCTTTCCCTATCTACTCTTTCATCCTGCCTCTCTACTCCTTCTGGAACCAGGACAACTTCTCATGGGGTAACACCCGTATCGTCATTGGAGAGAAGGGTGACAAGCAGGTTGTCGCTGTTGATGACGAAGGCTTTGACCCTCGCTCTATCCCTCTGCAGCGCTGGGACGACTATGCTATGTCCAACAACCTTCCTGGCCGCCGCGGTGGTTACCACGAGAAGACTGATTACTCTTACGGTGACAACTACGAGCTTGATGAGATCAAGTCTGTGTACTCTGCCGGACCCCAGGGCTCTGTCCTGACTGGTATGCCCGGCCGTAACACTTACATGCCTCCTCAGTCTCCTGCTTTCAACAACGGCCGCACATCTACTATGGGCTTCCAAGATCAACAACCCTTGCAGCACCGCCAATCCATGATGTCCATGGGTACAGGCATTCAGGACATGCGCAGTCAGTCACCGTACCAAGACTACCCTGGCCAGCACCCTAGTGTCGCCAACCTCCGTGGTCAGGCCAACCTGTCGCCTGCTACTGGCGGTGGCCACAGCAGATCCGGCACCGCTCTGGGCTTCAGCAGCGGCTCTCGTTCGCCTATGCCTGACGCCATGCGATCTCAGTCATCATTTGACTTCCAGCATGGTGGGGGTGGTCCCAACGACATGGCCATCGTCGAATCAATTCGCTCTGTTCTCTGCGAGGTTGATCTCGACACTGTCACCAAGAAGCAAGTTCGCGCCTTGGTGGAGCAGCGCCTTCAGACTGAGCTTGTTGGCGAGCGCCGCACATTCATGGATCGACAGATCGACTATGAGCTCGAGAACATGTAATCTGAACACCAGAAATGTGGAAATGCGTAACTGTTTTATACTATAATCTTGGGTACATACCTTTTATTGGGTTTATACAGCGTGTCACAGCAGTATCATCTACTTTTTGGGTAGCGCTGTTGACGAAAGTCAGAGCATGATGGAAACATAGGTGTTGGAAAGAAAATGAGGAAGTGAGAATATTGGCAGGCGTTTGATGATATTAATGGGCAGATATGGGAGTCCTTCTTTGGAAAGTTTATACTACTGGTTTACTGTAAAAATGGTTACATCTCTTACTATCTCTTAATGCTACAATGGCTGGCTGGAACCGCAATTGGTTCTTGTTTTTCGTATACTCATCTATCTATGGTTAAATACTACGTTCACTGTGTCATGCCTCTGATTTCTTCTCACGTAATGCAGTATGAACAACTGATAACTAGCAAGAGGTAAACCTGTAATGCCGATAATAAAAAGACCCATGGTCGGTATTCAATTATTTATTGAATCTGCTAGCCTAGTCTCCTGTTACGATTCGCCTTTCGCTAATGCTGTTGCTCATGCTCTTTTCTGTGTCGTTCGTTATCAATAATTGAAAAGTCAATTATCTTATTCAAGCAAGACACTTGCGTCTACTGCTGCTTGTCCAAGTTGCCCACGCCCTTCAAACGTAGGTACACATCTGTTCCCCATCCGTACAGGCTCTGCACCGCAATCCCTCCGCCAAAGTACTCCGCATAGGCTCTGCTCAATGGCAATCCGTAACCTAGGCCGGCGATGGAGCTACCACCAGTGCTGGCGGTAGATATAGCGCTGAGTCCACCATCATTGCCATTTGCATCTCCAGGGAAGTCGTCGACATCGTCAGAGAAAGTGGTGAACGAGTATGACCAGACATTAGGGCTGACCTCTGGTGGAATACCACCACCACGATCTCGGATACGGATTGTAACACCCGGAGCGTTGTCATCCAAGGGAACTATGGCGTCGTTGTTCTTGCTTCCGTTGTCTGTTGAGGGCACGCCATTCCGGTCTTCAGCAGATGAGCCTGAGGCGGATGTTGAAGGGTCTCTAGGTAGAGCAGGCTCTGGGGCGATAGTGACTATTACTGGCTCGTTGGACTTGTTCTCAATAGTTGCGCGGAAGGCGTTTTTGAGAAGTTCGGTGACGATGTACTCGAGATGCATAGGCACGAATGCAAACGTCGTATCCGGTTCGCCGCGAATGTATAGGAGTGGTCGCACACCGTAACGGAGCTCGCAGATATCGGCAACGAATCCAGCGCATGATTCTACAATTTGTGCTGGACGAAGAGCTGTGTCAATGACTCCAATGTAGGAGGGATGCTCAGGGCATGGTGTCGGACTGGCACTAGGATCAAAATGTGGCTGTGAACTAAAATGCAATGCAATGTGCTGTTCTGCAATAAGTCGTGTACCAATTCGAGCGCGAAGATGTTGATCGAGGAACCGCGTTACCTCCTCAGGAGATATGTATCGTCGGCATTCGAGGAAGCCCTTTGCGAGAATGGGGATCGTATCCGTATGCGTCGCCACGAGCTCGGCAAGGACATTAGTGAAGTGTACTTCATCCTCGAGTGTGGAGATCGCTCGTCCTTCCCGGGTTGCGTGCCAGTATGGAAGGAGGATGGATAAAGAATGAAGGTAGTTGTTGTATATACGGGAGATGTTTGGGTTCGAAACGACGATGTATGGGAGGTTGCGCAAAGCTTGGATACGGTGGGCGAGGCGCACTGGAAGGAGGGAGAGTGCGAAGTTGGCGGAAGAAAGAAGAGATTCCGATGATAGAGGTGGTCGGCCGTGTCTGCAAGGTCAGGCATGATTAGCTTGTGCAAAAGCTGTGTGGCTGGCTGGTGGAACATACCTCACAAGATCCGCAAGACACAATGGATGTTGATGAAGCCGGGCAAGAGTCGCAATTTCATCATCCGTTACCTTTTCAGAGTGTATGCTCCGTCTTGATAGCAGGCCAGTCCCTGTATATCTGTATGTCCGTTGCGATTGTCTAGGTCCTTTCCATTGCGACATATATCGTTGTGATGTGCGGTAAGGACATGACCGGAGAATTACAGCGGCTGTAGGCATGCGCTGCCGAATTGACCTTGTGGAAGAAGTAATCATGGCAGCATACTGAGCTGGGCGCAACAGTCTTCTCTCGTTGTATATACACCCACGTCTCGAAGTAGGCAGGTCGTTTAGAGAATTAAAATGGTGGCTGGTATGTTGATGTGCGAATAGCTGTATGTACGTATGATGGGATGGATGAACGGAGCTGGATGACTCGCCGTCTTTTGCTGTGTCCGGGGAAATATGTGGAGAAAGGTCACGGAACTTGAACGGCTTATCACCTCTTTGGGCCCGCTTGGGGCCGGCTTATCGCTTATCATACCCGGCAGGTGGGTAACAGAAGAATTGTCCTCTAAGGTTTAGGCTTCCATAATAAAGTAACCTAACTACGGGTCTACTTTAGCATAAAGTGACTAATTTATTTCGTCTCTTATGTCTCTAGGGGCCAATTCTTCTTACACCCTGAGGAACGGCAGCTTTCAACTGCGGGGTGTTTGGGCTTATCTGCTATACGTCACTGAGACTCCCCGCTAACGATAAGGCATCATAAGCTCCCGTCTCTAAGGGTCTTTCATCTTTTTTTGCTTGCAGGACGAGGACATTGTAGTAGAATCAGGCTATTCATGCAGGAACAATAGTGAAGATGAGATGTAGTGAATGGATGGCCATTGTAATGTTGTTTCACACTCTTCCATGATGATGAGAAGAGCTGAGTGATGATATCCAAGTTGAATCCAGATATAGTTGATAAGTAAAGATATAGAGCTCGCAACATAGATATCTCACACGATTCATTCAGTTCTCAAGAACCCCACAACTGCTTCAAATATCTCGAGTCTCTGGCGAGTCACAAAGAGAGTCGAGTCAATGAATCCCGACCTGAGACATGGGTAGGGTTGAGCGGCCCTGATGGAAGAAACCCCACAAAAAAGGTCATGACTCGAGGGGCCGTCTTCGGAGCTGGAGATACTATTATTCTAAGACCCTGCCCGCACCTTTCCGACCCGACTTCCATTGTATTGCGCCTGATACCGAGTTGATTTGTTTCTCGTATCTAACTTTTGGGTCCATCTCTCGCACTTGCCTATTCAGGTCACCTTTTGACACCAAAAAATCATCACAATGGCTCCCGAACGTGTTTGCCTGTAAGTCAACCCCTCCAGCTACGAGTGGTCCATGATCCAATCGACTGATAGCTAACTCAATTCAGTGCCTACTCTGGTGGTAAGTTGAGCAAGCTTTGGATCATGCCATAGCTTCAATACTCACGATATACTAGGTCTCGACACCAGCACCATCCTCCGATGGTTGGTCCTTGAGGGTTACCAGGTTGTCTGCTTCCTTGCCGACTGTGGTCAGGAGGAGGACTTCGATGCTGTCAAGGAGAAGGCCCAGAAGCTCGGCGCTGAGCGCATGATCATCCAGGATGTTCAGCAGGAGCTTATCGATGACCTTGTCTGGCCTGCCGTTCAGTGTATGTTTAATCCCGTCCTTTGCATAAACCCAACAGCTTACTGACACTCGACAATTACAGGCAACGCCGTCTACGAGGACCGATGTAAGATGCGACATCCCGCTTATATCCTTATCCAAGACCAAGCTAACATCGAGACGACCTCCTCGGTACCAGTCTTGCCCGCCCTGTGATCGCCAGGGCCATGGTCAAGGTTGCTAAGGAGCACAACTGCACAATTCTCAGCCACGGATGCACTGGCAAGGGTGTATGTTCTTCAATTGTATCATTCATGTTTCTCCTGCTAACGTTTCTAGAACGAGTATGCTTCTCTATCCGACAAAGCTCTGGTCTAGTACTTACATCTCTCTAGTCAAGTCCGATTCGAGCTCGCATGGAAGGCTTGCGACCCCACCCTCAAGGTTATCGCTCCCTGGCGCATGCCCGTGTTCTACAACCGATTCGCGTTCGTAACTGTCTCCCATTTCTCGGTCGCAATTAAGCTGACAGCCCGATAGTGGACGTGCCGATCTGTTGAAGTTCGCTTCTGAGCAGAACATCCCCGTCAGCTCTACCCCCAAGGCCCCCTGGTCTATGGACGACAACATCATTCACTGCTCTTACGAGGCCGGTGTAAGTCTTCATATATCTGTCGAACCTATCTCGTGTCATACTGACTCTCTCAGATCCTCGAGCAAACCGAGCTCGAGCCCCCTAAGGACATGTGGAAGCGCACAGTCGGTAAGATGTTACTTAACATTGTAGAGATTAGCAGACATTGACTCTATCTGCAGACCCCATGGAGGCTCCCGATAAGCCTACTCCCTTCACCATCCACTTCGAGCAGGGTGTTCCCGTCAAGCTCGAGGTTGGCGACAAGACCATCACTGGATCCCTGGAGATCTTCAAGGAGGCCAACGAGATCGGCCGAGCCAACGGTATTGGACGTGTCGACATTGTCGAGTCTCGATTCATCGGCCTGAAGAGCCGAGGATGCTACGACACCCCTGGTCTCACTATCCTTCGACAGGCCCACATCGACCTTGAGGGTCTTGTCCTCGACTCCAAGGTTCGAGCCATCCGTGACCGTCTTACTCAAGACTGGTCTGCCGCCATCTACAACGGCATGTACTTCAGCCCTGAGCGTGAGCTCGTTGAGCACGCCATCAAGTTCTCTCAGCGCCAAGTTGAGGGTAAGGTTAGCCTCATCGCCTACAAGGGCAACGCCTACGTCGTCGGACGTTCCTCCGAGACCTCCAACCTCTACTCCGCCGATGAGAGCAGCATGGACACCCTCGACATGAACTGGACTCCTCAGGACACCTCCGGCTTCATTGCCATCCAGGGTATCCGTCTCGAGAAGTACGGCGCGAGGAAGATCAAGGACGGCCAACCCCTTGCCCCTTAGAGTAGAAGTAGAAGGCGAAAACAAAATCCAACTCCTATTGTGCAGTAGTTCTTTGTTACTTTCAAGAGAGAAATAAAAAATACAAATGATATCAGATTACCTTGCCATGATGTGTGCAGATGCCATGCCCATGAAGGGGCTGAACGGCGATGTCTTCTGGTCCCGTGTTCACACCCAGGTCTCAGCTCGTACCGGTTGAGCTTTTGAAACATATCATCAGCAACGTATACGAGGAATGAACTTATTTGATTCGCAAAGTACTGTTGTACTTTCTGGACCTATAGTGGAAGTATGCGCAGATAAACGCAGCAGGATTTTCCCCAGCAGTTGTCGATACCCTTCATCTTTCCAAAAACCGTTCCCGTCCTCCATGCCATATGCCATGATTTCCTGCTACCGCCGCAACAGATCTAAACTTGAGGTTCGTCGCTAGGTTGTAGTCGATATCAAGCCTCCATCTGCGGGGTTGCGGGGTCAGCTTGAGCAAGCTCCCGCGAAGCTCTCACCCCGCTCCACTAGTTCGCGCGATTGGTTGCATATGAGCATGCCAATTCTATGGTTCGAGGTCCAATACTGTTGCAGAAGCAGAACAGTTGTGAGGATAGAATAGTTACTTGGAAATGTTCATGATCAGAAGATGGTAGCTCAAGCGGGTCACGAGACACTGAGAAGAAGGCAGTTTAATAATTATATTCCAGGACGCCGATGCAACAGAGCTCGAGATAATATGGCATTTCGTCCGTCTCCTCTTTGCATTTCCATCATCTACTGGGTCGTCATTGTACCGTCCTCCTCGACAGTCTTTACATGCTCGTGGTTCTCGAGGGTCTGTATGCAATCTTCGGGGAATTCGACACTGTTGTCATTGTACAGTCAGTCTTCCATCGGCCATATCAAAGGTGTAGCGAGGAGGATAACATACGCGAAGCCCTTGATAAGGCTGTACTCGTGTGTGATCTTTCCGCCCTGGTCCTGGGCGTGCTGCTTGGCCCTTTTAACTGTCAATATTTGGATGTTTTTCGAGTTGAGTGTAATCTAATACATACGACTCGACCTGGTCGGTGGACGCATCGTCCTTGCAACAAACCTGAAAGAAGATGTCAGCCGATAGTTCTTGATCGTAGAACCACATTTCAGGGGGTCTTTACAATGTAGGAAGGCATGTTGGATTTAGTTGTGTGATGAAACTGTTGATGTCTTATGATTGTTGTATGTGAAGCTTTCAAGTTGATGTGGCTGCGGGTGCCGCAAATTATATCCGTCATTAGTTGGGCTGGAGCGTGACCACGGCCCATCCTGCTTTGCCAGCACCTCAGGCGCTTGCAGGTCTACGTAGCTCCTGTACGCATCCACTTTGTTGTCAGATATCCAATGAATCTTGCTTCCCCTCCTTTGTAACTGCTCGTTTCGATACACTTTCTTGGTGGAGAGTTTGTCCTCGGCTGTTATAGGGTAGACTCCGACTCGTGTCTGACGGCTTGTGAGCATGACGCAATCTTCAAGAACGGTGTGTGACGTCGATTAGTATCTGACAGCAATGACGTGGTTACTAGATTACACAGATGGTATCTATATACTTTGAAGCTATGAATCACAGGTCCAAGAGGTTTGCCTGTGAATGTATATGGTGTTGGGATGAGATGTCCTGGATTGACGCTGGGACACCTTGATGGAGAACAATGGTGACCTGGGATATGACTCGTTTGAGCCTGGACTGACCTGAGTGGACGCAACTAATCAATGATTAGATAAATAAAGATAAATTCAGCATCATCATAGTTTCCCTGATACACTCTAGGAAAGTTTAGACACAAGGAAGTTTCACAAGATAGCACCATTTTGATATAGGGTAGGCAAAATCATCATGATGCCCCTCATGAACTGGACGATCCCCCACCTCTAGCCGAGGAGCGCTTGTTAACGGCCAGAGACTCGAGACTTGCATGACGTAGACGATAGATAACGGATAAGCATATCGCATTGCGCCAAAATAGCCCCTATGATAAGCTTATCCATCTGCAGGTCTAGTGAGCAGAGCAGCTTGGCATTGTGTCCATCCTGACGGGTCATTGTACGAGAGATCATGATGAGTAACCATGAGAAGCTATGGTCATAGTGGCTACCAGATGCAGGCAAATTGTTGATTCCCACGTGAGTAGCTTGTACACTCCGGCAGTTTTGCGCTGGTACCATTTTGATGAAATTGTTGGAGAGCTGCACTGTTGACGGTCGGACGCCACAGGACAATGATTGTGGAGACGCCGAGCTGTCGCATTCGTATTCGGTCGCAGGACTCGGACCATCGAAAGGTGAGAAGAAATGAAATCGGCATCAAGTAAAGTCCGTCTCAGTTATTACTACCGTGCCACAGACGGGATGATTTGAGTGCTCAAGTTTGCTGTCCCATAAGAGCATGCTCATCAAATCATCGTTGCATTCATTGACTTCACCTTACAACTTATATCGATAAGTAACCACACACGTGATACGGTAGAGTGGTTCAACCGCTGGGCCTTGCTCACCTGATATCTGTTTGCTCCAAAAGTGAGACGCCTCTGTTTTTGTTTTGTGGACAAGAAGAGCCAGAAAGGATGCGACTTGATGTCAAAACCCGAATATTCCCAGATAAACGAATACGCCGTATCCATGTCGAACCGTTCTTCGGTGAAGTGTGGTGTGGGACCCTAGACGATCGAGCTAGGAGCGGACCCTGGAGATGAGCCTTTGTAAGCACCAATCTGACTGGCTGCGTCCCTGGCCTTGTAAGTAAGATGGACCAATAGCGGCTGATCGATCATACTGAGAAGGGACGGGGCGTGCAAGTAGTCTTTCAGGGCTGTCCGAATCTTATAGCGACCAGTCATGGAAAGCTCCTTATGTTAACAATCATGACTCCTTGATCAACACAGATATTATGCTGTACGGTACTCCGGAGTTAAGTATCCAAATTCGTTACTTCCATGTCTGCGTATCGGCAGACAATCGATCCATATCCCTAAGCGACCAGATCAAAGACAGCCAGGGGCTAACCGGCACTGGCTGTCTAGATCTTTTCTCTCGAGACGCATTGGCCAAGAGTCTGCAGAGTATTGACTTGTAGTTGAGATTCAACGGCGCGTAAATGTGAGGCTCTCAGATAGGCTCAAGTCTGAGTTCCAAATTGACACCTATCATGTGCTCTGCAACATACCAAAGAGGGGACCAGTTGCGGCGTATCGGATGCCGCCGATAGCTTTGTTGGGAGCCCTGCATCAGACAATGAAGTACGTCCATGGCACAGTAGAGACGGTTTTCATGCTATGAGGCTGAATGGGAAACATACGATTAGGTAGATTACGGATAGAAGAATGGTCGCTAATAAGCGTTGTCCCGAATATCAGGCTAGGGCCCGCTCAGATCTGTGACGGAAGACGCGGAAGAAGGCGAGGCGGTGGACTTTATGAAGAGCAGCTAGAAGCTAGCTAGCAGGGCTGTCTGTTCTATACATACGGATACGATTATGGATGGTAGGAGTCTCCAAAGACAAGACATTATAAATACGCGGATTGTTTTAGCGTTTATCTTGCTGTCTGCAAGTGAATCAAGAGTCACGCGTACGCTGTAGCAGCTGTATAAAGGCGGTATATCTTGTATTCAACGATGGACAGTGCCTGGCCTCATACGTATGTTGATCTTATGTGCGTTTACAATCACTATAGATCATGTAAACCTGAGTGGTCTGTCTTCTGTACAGGTCTTAATTACTGCTGAATGTGAACAAGCGAATGCTACCAACCAACTTAGACCCTTTACAGGATCGACAGTGCTCGAGTTTCGGAGACTAAACTTCAATGGGAGGTAGTAGGGTGTTAAAGTGGCTAGTACCTCAAGCGTCTTGATTAACACCAGGTCAAGGGGAATTTCTTATGAGAGACCCAGCAAAAAAAAAAAAAGATGGGAAATTGTCATACAAACGTGCGTATATTTTAATTTGGGTGCTGTCTCTCATCATTTTGTGCAATGCAGATCTATGGGAAGTTGAATAAAGATACCAATCAGTTCTCTTTCATTAATTGCAAGTCTCGAATGTATGGACATCAATAGGTCGAGTCCAGTATGCAACTTTGATGCAGTTTACGGAGCCGACCCCCCTCCAACTCTAATCAACCACGCTACAAGCTGTCACGCCCTGCTCAACAGCGTCGCTTTTTGGGAGACAGAGCCACAGTAAAGCTTTCAGGATGGAAAACAAAGAATGGAAAATGATCAGAAAGCACGTAGAATCCTTGACTTCATCAATTGGCTTTTTAAACAGAAAGATCCAATGACCAGATCATGATGGCTCTGCTCTCCTCTGTCGTCATGTTAAATCTCCGCTACTTAGCGAACTCGTTCCCGTTAATCGTCCACACCCTGCCCTTGTAAACCAACCCTTGACCTTGAGACCCCAGGGCCCTCTTTTTAATTTTTTTCCTGGTCTTGTCAGGTCCGTTCCCTGTAAATGACTGGCAAGGAACGCACTGAAGCCATTAAGTGACGGGTAGCAACTTACGCGGACTCTGCAGACGAGAGGCGTCTGCGGGTCAAGTCGCTGTAGTAGTAAAAAAACAGCCCAGAAAGACAAGACATCCATTCATTGAACGGACGGGACGGACAATTACTAAGAAAGTTAACATCGGACCTCCCCAACGTGGAAAGAAATACAACCTCCACTTCCCCTTCTTTTAACAACCTCCTGTCCCCTTCCCTTCCCTCCTACTCCTTACCCTCCCTCCTTTTCCTCCCACCTACATCTCCTTAGTCGCAGGGAGTATTCAGTGGTTGTGACGATAACAAACCAGCAGCACATCTCGCTTGGCTGGACTTCGAATTCGACTGCGACGCGACTCATCCGAGCGACTCTCTTTAGGCTTTGCCCATTGTCGCGTTAAACACAATGGAGGCTGTCAACTCAACCGCCAGCGGCTTCTCGTCCGTCTTGGCCGGTACCAAATACGCCAACGTTAACCTTCCTCCTCAAATCGACTATGTTATCGATGCCGTTTCCAATGCCGGTGTCTGGACCTGGGTGATCACTTTCATTGCGCTCTGCGTTGCCTATGATCAGAGTATGTGTCATTCTGCGAGGCTCGGCCGCCATTTCGCTAACCACAGCTTCGCACAGTTGCATACATCATCAGGAAAGGTCCTATCGTGGGTCCTGCCATGAAGCTTCCCTTCATTGGCCCCTTCCTCGATTCCATGGACCCCCGATTCGACGGCTACCATGCCAAATGGAGCAGCGGTCCTCTCAGCTGTGTTTCTATCTTCCACAAGTAAGTTGCGACGACGAACCTGGAATTGGGCCATACTGACATATGCTAGATTTGTTGTTATCGCTTCCACTCGCGACATGGCTCGCAAGGTCTTCAACTCTCCTGCTTATGTCAAGCCCACAGTCGTTGATGTTGCCCCTAAGCTCCTTGGACACGACAACTGGGTGTTCCTCGACGGAAAGGCTCACGTTGACTTCCGCAAGGGCCTCAACGGCCTTTTCACTCGCAAGGCCCTCGAGCTCTACCTGCCCGGTCAGGAGGAGGCCTACAACACTTACTTCAAGCACTTCCTCAAGATGACTAAGGATGCTGGCGGCAAGCCCGTTCCTTTCATGCACGAGTTCCGTGAGGTCATGTGTGCTGTTTCTTGCCGAACTTTCGTCGGTCACTACATCTCCGACGAGGCCGTCACCAAGATCGCCGAGGACTACTACTTGATCACCGCTGCTCTCGAGCTTGTCAACCTCCCCGTTATTCTCCCTTACACCAAGTCTTGGTATGGCAAGAAGGCTGCTGATATGGTCTTGGCCGAGTTCTCCAAGTGTGCCGCCAAGAGCAAGGTTCGAATGGCTGCCGGTGGTGAGGTTACCTGTATCATGGATGCTTGGGTTCTGTCAATGATTCAGTCTGAGCGCTGGCGCGAGGCCGAGGAGAAGGGCGAGCCCCACGATGTTGAGAAGCCCACTCCTCTCCTCCGCATGTTCAACGATTACGAGATCTCCCAGACCATCTTCACCTTCCTCTTCGCTTCTCAGGATGCTACCAGCAGCGCCGCCACTTGGCTCTTCCAGGTTACCGCCCAGCGACCCGATGTCCTTGACCGTGTCCGAGAGGAGAATATCAAGATCCGCAACGGTGACCCCAACGCCCCCATCACCATGGACCAGCTCGAATCTCTTACCTACACCCGCGCTGTTGTCCGCGAGCTCCTCCGCTGGCGCCCTCCTGTCATCATGGTTCCTTACGTCACCAAGAAGGCTTTCCCCCTGACCGAAGACTACACCGTTCCTAAGGGTAAGTTTGAAAACACCATGTACTTGCCGCGTTGATCTCGAAACTGACTGTTCTCTCATAGGCTCCATGTTGATTCCCACCACTTTCATGGCTCTGCACGATCCCGAGGTTTACGACAACCCCAGCCACTTCGACCCTGAACGATACTACAGCGGTGACGCCGAGGAGAAGGGTTCCAAGAACTACTTGGTGTTCGGCACTGGTCCTCACTACTGCCTCGGCCAGGTCTACGCTCAGCTGAACCTGGCTCTCATGATCGGAAAGGCCTCTGTCATGCTTGACTGGAAGCACCATGCCACCCCAAAATCTGAGGAGATCAAGGTCTTTGCCACCATTTTTCCCATGGTATGTGTGCAATCCCCGAATGAATTTTTGACAACGACTAACCTCAGTAGGATGATTGCCCTCTGACTTTCGAGGAGAGGAAGTGGTAAGCGGTACCGTGCGAATTTTCGTTTTAATATAAGAGACACCGCTTCATCGATCGCATCTTCAACGTTCCTGATGCCATCATGTTAGGTTTCACCTAACAAGACGCATCTAATGAGGGACACGGAAAGACGTGGACGAGGAATATGGCTGTGAAAAACTTAAGTTCCAGCAAAGACAAGGCTGGAATACTTGACCTCCAATAATTCCGGAAAACATTCCGGGTATGGAGCTCGAGGAGCCACGCAGCATCGATGTGGATGAAAAGAAGAGATATGATGGTTTATCAGTTTTAATACCTATTCTCGGTGTATATATTGGCAGCCCGAGGGCTTTGGGGATGAATCGGTCATAGAGATGATCGCCATGACTATAATATGGCATTTGGACAGCGCAATGAAAAATAATTCAAGATCAAATCAACGGGAGAGAGGTGACTTGCGGTCGAACTAACGTCAGCGGGCACTATGAAGGATTCATGATCACGTTACTACTGCTCCATGAGCTTATCAGCTCCGGGTTTCAGAGACACCCTCGTTCGGCAATTCACTAGAAAATCTAAGCACCGTGAATTGTGATATTGAGGATGTGATTGCTGGTTATGTGTAGACACCTTGTGCCAGTATCGCCATGGCATTTCATTGAGGTGCTTGTTACATCATCCCCACCAAGGTTCCCGAAGTGACAGACCCCTAAATACCTTAGTCAGGTAGCTTAGCTTAGTTAACTGGGTATAGTCTGAGATTCGCCATCTTAAACCTCAATACAACGTCACTACCGGAACGATACACAGTAAATCAACATGGCTTCCCGCCGTGCCTTTGTGTCTTCAGCTCTGCGCGCCTCAGCTGCCGTCCGCCCCGCGCGGCCTATCTTCTCTGTCGCAGTGCGTACAGCCAAGCCCTCATTAGTACCCCGAGCTTTTGCGCCCTTTGCCAGATCGACACGAGACTATAGTGTCAAGACAAGTGAACCAAAGCAATGGGAATTTGAAGAATTGAAGAACCTCGTGCAGAAGGGCGCCAATGACGAGATTATCATTGTTGGTATGCTTCACGCTATTCGCATCCACAAGACCCGAGACTGACATTATATTGCAGACGTTCGAGAACCGCACGAGCTGTTCGAGACCGGCAAGATTCCCGGCGCGATTAACATTCCTATCACAACAGCAGTACAGAGCTTCCATATTCCCGAAGAGGATTTCGAGGAGATGTACGGATTTGAGCGACCTTCGAAGGACAAGGAGCTGTTGTTCTACTGTAAAGCTGGTATTCGCGCAAGGTCAGCCTCACAATTGGCCAACCATGCTGGTTGGAAGAAGACGAGCGAGTATCCCGGGAGCTGGCTCGACTGGGCGGAGCACAACGGACCCGTTGAGAAGGTTAAGAAGTACTAGGGATCGCAGTAAGAAAGGCTGCAATGGAAAGGGCGAGGTGCATTGGGAGGTCAAACATTGATCAGATGAAAGCGCCTTCTAACTTATTATACAATGCCGAGATGATCCATTTCCTCCAAACTCCGTTTTGGCTACGCTACGTTGGGGCTGTAATCAGGACCCAGGAACACATATTGTCTTACACGTGTTATTCAAACCCTCATATCCCATCTCATCTTTCTAGCAAATTTCCCTGAATCTGTTCTTTAAAACATGCGATCGCCCTTGCCCTTGTCTGGTGTGCTTGACACGGGGCTGCCATGAGCAAAGAAGAGGATCTTGATGGCAAGCGCCAAACCAGCATGAAGTAGCACAACCACGACCAGCAGAATCTTGCTGACCTGGCGGTCCGTGGCGCTAAGGACGGGATACAGGTTGCGTAGCAGGAAGGCGACAGAGATACCAAAACCGACTCCAACAAAGACCCAGTTGAGAATGGAAATGGGGGATGAACTGATGAGAGCCACAGGAACCCAGATGAGGTTAGAGTACCCGTACAAAGCCCAGCACTCGAGAAGATTGGCAGATTCGCTACCGAAATATCGCAGGGCTAGGAAGAGACCCATAGGGATGAAGAGGGTGTAGCCATAGATGAGGCCAGCGGCGCCTAGTTTCATGTTAATGCGCAACCCTCGACAACAAGTGCTATATAGATGCAAACATACCACTGAGGAGCTTAAAGTCGTAAAGGAACGGCCCCTTGCCTGTATCAGACATGTACTGGCTGATGGTGCCGCCCAGGAAGAGAATCAGAACAACCGTTGTGGCGATCCAGAACGGTCCATACAAATCAGGGTTGCCTTCGAGGACATCGAGGAAGTTGGCTCGAGGGAAAAGAGCAGCCCAGCAGCGGGACAGGACAGCGGATGTATCGACGTCGAAGAACTGCGCGTAGAAGTTCATGCTCCAAAGGAAGCGCTTTGATGACCCTGAGCCGCTTGAGGCTGTGGCTGGCGCGGGAAGACCGCTGCTGCCGGAAGGAGGCTTGCGAGTGTTGGGATTTGTGTCGTTGAAGTTGGACGTATGGAATTCGAGGTCTTCTTGGAGATCGGTGTGGCCGAGGTCGCCCTGGATAGATGTCAGTAGCTGCCAGAGCTTGGTGTAGCTAGAGGGGCTTGTATACCTCATCGTCGACGTCGACGACGGCATCATAACCAGAGCCAGACATTACGAATACTTGACAATCCTTTGGATTGCTTTGATGTGATATAAAGAGCGACTCGTTCTTGGTTGGCGATGTGTACGTGGTTGGAAGTGAATAGCGCTTTTACAAGGGAGGGTAAAGTTGCTGCTACTTGTTACAGGTCGCTGACAACTTCCAATTGGGACAGTTTGGCAGTTGTCGTAATTCAGGAGCGCGCAGCGTGTCAAGCTCCAGCCCCGAAGTTTAAGCGGCGCCTCATGATTTCCGGCTTTTGTCTATCACCACCCTGGCATGATTATCAGTGGAGCTATGTAGAACATGAAACACCCTGCATACCGAACAAGGTAGTGAGGGATAGAGCGAACGGACTCCAAATTCTCCAATTGATGTATGCTTGCTTGTATGTATCGCGATAATTGAAGTTGTCACTATTCAGACTTGCACGATATTTAAGGAGCCCAATTATTGTTTTCAATATTGTAGTCCTGTGTCATCACTTGCTCCCCCGAAGGTAAGAGGCACAAGTACAATTTCCCGCCCACAAACACACAAACACAACACAACTATCCACAAGCATTGTTCGAAGCGTGAATGCTTTTTATTTCTTTTGGGGTCTGGCCGGGACACCTTGCGGTACGGCACATCATCATATGGGCATCATTTAGAATGTATTGCCTGAGCTGCACATGCTATTTTAAAAACAACCAGCCTCGTGTGAACAAAAGAAAGCTCTCCTTCGTCCTTGCCATCGACCCCCAAATGCCAAATCCCAGACGCCACATCCATGGAGTAATCGTTTATTTGAGCTTCTTCTTGGGTCGGAGCTGGTTAGTGTGACCACACTTGCGCTTGCGGCAGTTGGTGGCACGAGGAGGGAGACGAGCCTGAGAAAGTCTGTTAGAATCCGGTGCGCTCGGCGCGATGTGAGGCTCAACATACGTAGCACTTGCGGCAGATCATCTTGTCGCAGTTGAACTTGGAGGCAAGAGCCTTGAGCGAAGGCTCAATGATACCACCACGGAGACGGAGGACCAGGTGGAGAGTGGACTCCTACAATACGGCGTAAGTATATGTTCCCATCATTTTCCTTTAATGCCCTGCGGTCGCAAGCGCATTCCAAATTCCACGCACCTTCTGGATGTTGTAGTCGGAGAGAGTTCGGCCATCCTCGAGCTGCTTACCAGCGAAGATCAGTCGCTGTTGGTCCGGGGGGATGCCCTCCTTGTCCTGGATCTTGGACTTGACATTGTCGATGGTGTCCGAGGACTCGACCTCGAGGGTGATGGTCTTGCCCGTCAGGGTCTTCACGAAACTGGATGGCGCTGTTAGTACACGAACGTACGGGGGCGAGATTTGTCGATAATTTTCGGAATCGGCGGGTTCGAGCTTACATCTGCACTACATTGGGAGTCAGTATTCACGTCTTCACCCAGTCATTTGCGACCACTGGTAGGGGTATACTCACTCTTGACTGATTTCTGTGACGGTGACGATGTGAGGATTGGAAAGCCGGGCTTCTTTCTGCGTGCAATATTGGTGGGGCGAAAGCAAACGAAGGGAAGGAAAGCCCTAAGGTTCTGGTGGGTCACGTGCCTTCCATTTCGCGATTGTGACCTTCGCTTGGCTCGGGGGTGGACCCATCACTCGACAGCACTCATGATATCATGCCCTGGCATTTTAAAGCTCGGGTCATCGGTGTAAGTCAAAATAGTTGGCTGGATATTATAGAATTATTTGCTATATTTTCATGCAAACCTATATCATTCCGTTGGCCTGTCTACGGCGATTCGATTGCCAACCAAGCACCCTCTGCTCCAACATATAAACGGCCTGGACTGTTTCGTCTAGCGATAAGCCCGATATGTGACCTTGAAAACTGGTTAGCTTTGATGGGTTGAAGAGGGCATGGTGACTTACCAGCAGTCCGATACAACGCCTGCGCTGTCTCAGTCAAGTCTTCTACTGCGCGGAATGCCTCATAATTTGGCTCCAGTGAAGCATCATCTTCTTTTTCAGATCCATCCTCTCCATTGACTGTAATGGCTCGGCCAAGGATCTGTCGCATTTTATGATCGTTATCCTTCTCAGTACTCTCTTCAAGAGGGGCTCTAGGAGGCGGAGCACTTTCTGACGGGAAGAATCTTGTGATTGCCGAATCGTCTATAAAATGTTAGCATGTATCTTTCGATGTGCTCAAATAACCCACTCTTCCTATCAATCGTGCTCATAACGTGAGTAAAGTACTGGTTAAGCTCCTCCACTGTCATGGACGTTACTTCGCCTACTGTGACCTTGTCAAAGCTAGGCTCCTGTTCGGGAACCTGTGATACATCTGTCAACTGCTGGATGCCTTTTTTCCATTTTGTCCAGTCAAATCCGATAACCTGCTCAGTATCGGCGACTTGGAGCAACGGAGCGTGACGTCCTAGTGGGAAACACAGCTTTGCGGCAACGAGAATAGCAGAGATAAGGAGAATCTCAGGATAGTCAACATAGAATCGCCGTGACTGCTCGATAGGTAACTGGAAAGAGAATTGCATCACCGATAGTATACTCTTGGCTGTGACCAGGGCTTCAACTAGGATAATGGTTAGTATAGAGGCTCATCATACTTCGAAGAGGAACATACTGGGCAAAGCGAGCTGCCTGACAAAGTGAACCAAAGTCGGCGTCTGGTTGATAGCAGGGAACATCATTCCGTAATTGTAATTGTATGACAGTGCGAGATCTAGCACTGCATTATGCAAGTCGATGCCCTTGAGAGAGGAGCGAAGGGGTATTTTGAGCGCTCTCGTGTAAGCAGACGGCAAACGATCCTGCATCTCTTGTGGCAGGTCGTAATACTGAAAGTCATTAGAGCATGATCACCATCCCTAGAATACAACTTACCGATCGCTTGTACGGTATTCGTTCGGTATTGGCCCAGAGACACAACTCTCCAATGGTTGTAGGTATTCTGAGCAGCAAGCATCCAAGATAGCACAAAGCCAGTGTATCGTTCAGGTTAGGCATTGGCCACTGCGAAGTCTCCTCTGGATTCCAGCTCTGGGCTTTAGTTGTCTGTGTTTTTCGCGTTTTATCTTGGCTCTTCTCATCCACTGTAGGCTGGGAGCTGAACATTGCTAGGCCTTCATCTTGTCCTGTTTCTTGTTGTGTTTCCTCATCCACGGCAAGACCGCCGCCGCGAGTACGGAGATCCCAAAGGTCTCGAACCACAGTCTCAAGCTCTTCCCGATGGCCTTTGCTCTTTATGAGCCATAGAAGCTGGTTCCTCAGAACTAGTTGTAGGCACTCAAGAAAGAGGTTTCTTCCTGCCTGGCCAGTGAGATGTCGCAACTCCTTCTCTTTGATCTCCTTTTCTTTTCTGGCCTTGGTACCGAGATTTCCTGCATCTACCTCGTCGCCTATATCAAATTGAATGAAACCCTGTTTTGTTACATCAGTTGATGGGTCTCAAAGGTCAATGTTGTGCCGTACCTCAACTTGATGTCCATTGGAGCAGAAGCGCAGACCATACTCCAAGTACCATTTTCGGGCACCACATTCTGGGCATCTCTCACCACGAGGAAACTTGCGAAGATCTTGCCGTTCCATGGTTCTGACGGATCATGATATTGAACTCTTAAATCCTGAATCTGTTTTGTTTTTCTTTGCAGCCCGACCAGCTAGTACACGACAATGTGACCTGGCCGCTGTGGTGTTGGCGCAGACAAAAAGAAAAGTGGTCAAAGCATGGCAAACTCAGTATTACATATGATTTGTCGATGTTTGTCGCAACCGAGAATTTACGCTAATAAAATGGCAAGTTAGCGTGGAGAGGTCAACAAAATATCCAAAACATCTTTCTAGGCTTGTTTGTCTCTTTATGTATTTGTTTCAAGGATGTTGATCCATCACGCCCAAATCGCTCTCTAGGTTACGGCTGCGCATCTCACCAATTGTTGACGTCCACACGCAGGCCTGAGATTAACTTTGACAACTCAAACATATTATTCTTGTCTCACGCCAACACGTCGACATGTCCAATAGACTTTATGATAGTGCCATATTACTTAATAACTTCACATCACCAAGAAAAAGAGTATAGTTAATCAACTCCAAAGCTCTCCCATTTTTCGTCATTTAATTGCTGCTACGTATCGTGACATGATGGTATTTGCAGCTTGTGAGCTAGGAACAAAGGAAAACATTTTCGAGCCTGAGGCTCGAGTCAAGGATTGCCTTATATCATAAACGGCAGGCAATCCCATCAAGGTAGAGGGAATCCTTCTGCGCAACGCCTACCCATGGCCCATGAATATTGATGCGCCGAAAGTCGATCAAAACAACAAAGATCCCCTGGTCAGACCATCTTCTGAAATAGATCCCCAGGGGCCAAGTGCCATCAAGGTAGGGTCCGGATTAGGGGTCAAATAATTTAGTTCTGGCCGGGAGCCTCCTTGGCCTCCATAGCGCACTCCTCGCCCATGGAAGTGAGAACGATAACGTCTTGAATCCGTGGTTAGCGTATCGATCGCTTCAAAATCATGAATCTACTCACTGGTGTCCTTCTCCTCCTCCTTGAAGAGCTTGGTGATCTTCTGGCCAACCTCGTTGTCGGGCAGAGGAACATCGTCCTTGGTGTCACCGTCATCGGTCATGAGGGAGAGGAAGCCGTCGTCGGAGATGTCGAGCTTGAATACTTGTTAGTCGAACCAATAACGGAAATGACCGGGGGTAAGCTCTTGAAGGAGGGGTTCTTCCTTTGTGGAGCGGGGCAAGGGTTCACACACCAGCTGGTACTCTCGGCGGGAGACGTGGGGGACGTCCATGTTGTGAGTAGAGGGGGAGAGATCCTCGTACTTCCTGCCGGTGAAAATGTCGGTAGCGACAAGATGGACCTTGGCGTGACCGTGCTTTCCAGTCTTGGAGGTGGACATGTCGATGATCTTGCAAGGGCGGTTCTTGATGACGACGAAACCGTTCTTACGCAGAGCAGAGCACTGCATAGGGTAGGTGGTAGACGCGCCGGCATCGGCGGAGTCGAAGGTCATCTCATGCTAGAGTAGGAAGAAAATAATTAGCAAAAATATTCATAATATTTCCAGGCAGTCTCGTAATCATGGCACGTCGCTGTCGTGGCTTTTGAAGCTCAAATTGAGGACAAAAAACCATAAGACAACATTGTATCGTGGGGCACAAATCGCAATGCGGGGTGAAATCCCCAGGCGAAAAATGGGCGCAAGGGCAGATTTCGTGGGCGCGTGCGCATGGATTTCGAGACAATGCCAGTCAGGTAGAAACTCACCTCGGCGTCGTTAGGGGCGGACATTTTGGCGGTATTGACAAGAGATCGAAGGTCTTGAGGAGAAAGGAGTGAGGTTGAGGAGGAGAAGAAAAAAAAGCTGAAAGTGGTGCTTAATAGTGGGATGGAGAAGGGAAGAAGAAGGAAAGGGCCCAAGTCGGAAAAAGAGATGGAGGGGGCAAGAAAAAGGCGAGAAACCCTCGACGGATTTTTTCTCAAGGTTGTGATTGGGCCTTACTGGGTGGCAGCAGTGGAGTGGGCACTGTTTTTTCAGGCTGTGGATGGATGGACGGACGCTACCGATGGGCAAGAAATTAACAGCCCAGCCGATTTAGCTTTAGGCAGGGTAGCTCTTGTCTCGTGAATTGATTAGGTTAAATCTGATCCTGAGGTTACCTCGGTGGATTGGCTCTTTGAGGTCTTGTTTGGGTCCTGTCCTTTGTTTGAAGGAGGGGTCTATCAAGTCTACGATGAAGCTCCATTTATTGTTGCATTTTGCCCCTCGCCTTTGTCCTCGACCCCTCTACGGACAGTGGAGGGGTCACCTTCTTACAGGGCACTTGTCCGCTACAAAGGCTGGGCGGGGTGGAGCGGGAGCAGCCTAAAAAGCGTTAATTGCCAGCTTCAGACCAAATGTGAGGTTGTCGCCTTGTCGATCAGTCAACAGATGTGACATGAGCTTGCGACAGCGGGGTTCAATCGATTTGATTATTTGACCTCCATCTTGAAGGTACTCGGGTATAACTATCCCAATAAGATCCAACAGAATTACTTTTTGTCACTTATTCACACTGTCTGCAGTGTTGGGGTTCGAAATCGAAGAAATTCAATTCACTTACCTCTCAGACTTCAACAGCGTGAGAAACAAATCATAGCCAACGTACTAGACCTTCATGCATGCTTGTGTATTTCTAATTTCCTCAAGCCATGGGAAGACGTAGGCTCAAGCATATGAGGCTACTTAACTGAATTGCAGCTCAATCTCCTCTGGTAACCTTGGTAAAGACCCCGATCTAGCCAGCAAATTCGGGCGGTTGCGAGTCTAGACTACCAGTTCGGTAGGCAGGTAGTCAAAGGCACGAGATCTAAAAATTCTTGTTGCCAACCTCCCAGGCTCAAATGCA
Source organism: Fusarium coffeatum (assembly GCF_003316985.1). NCBI lineage: Eukaryota > Fungi > Ascomycota > Sordariomycetes > Hypocreales > Nectriaceae > Fusarium > Fusarium coffeatum. The sequence continues at coordinate 147,395 of NW_022157883.1, read as the reverse complement.
CAGAGGTGCAGCTACGCACGCGGGGTCAACTTTGATCTTTCTCTCCTATTGCAAACCCGAGGTTCAGTTTGGCACATAAACTCCCGGATTGGCTAGGCTGCCTTGCTGAATGCACTCCAAGCTCTTGCTTGCATGCAGTAGGTGCATTCAAAAGATTGCTACCACCATGTCCTAATTACTTGGTGCAAGCGTTGTAGTCAAAGGCCCAATACTACCAAGCTGCAGAATTGTCCATCACCTTCTCCATGATGTTCCCATCTCTACATGTAGAATACTTGTAGTAAGTTGTTGGCAGGATGGGTTGTCTTGTCGATGCAGGTAGCTAGCAGTAGAGAGCTAGGGAGTCTTATTAGTATCGGTATACACCTCGGGTGTCGGTTCTCCGAGATCCCGTTACGGGGGCTTCATGCGCCACACGAGGCTGAGTTAGCACATGCTTGAGGTAATCTGACATGGCCAATCATTTTATACCTGACACCTTACCCTTCAATAGCTGTTGACAGCCTCGCGTTGCAAGCTGGCCAAGCTGACCCTTATGCGCCCACTCCAGCTTTAACCATTGACTTAGTATTGACATATCGCCAGCACGCCCAACACCGATAAATGATACCATGACATTTAACACGAGCCTCGAATCTGATAATTAATCACCCTTCATCGAATTATCTCGCCGCCATTCTCCCATCAACATGTGGCTCGATCGACTGGCCGGAGGCCCGGCCACCAGTCCCGGACCCTCCACGCCTCAACCTGGCGGCAGACCTTATCCCAAGAGAACATCGAGTACTCTGAGTCCATATGTCACATCTCAGCGCCCTGGAGTATCTCCTCGCGGCTCATCGCTCTCCTTGGTTTCCAACGATTCATCTTCATCACTCCTATCTTCAGCGCGAAGGCCGAACGGGTCTGGTCTAAGGCAGGCCTCGACAATCGAAACAGGACCCGACTCTCTCGAGGTGTTGGAAACATTGTTGGCAGGGTTTTCTGATGCTAGCGATCAGCCTGAGAAGAAGACTACTATATACCAGGACGATCTCGACTTCGAAGCTGATTTTGGAGGATTGTCGTTGAAGGAGCTGGCTACATCCCAACCCCCTGATACAACCATCTCTGACAATCGCAAACCAAAAACGACAGAAGAGAGTAGGTATTGCGCGCCCAAGGAATTCGAACCCTCAACTAACTTATGAAAGGCGAAAATGATAGAGCCAAACTCGAAGACCTTCATCGATCGATAGAAGCATGCGACGACGTTCTTAATTCGGTTGAGCTCAACCTTGCCAACTTTCGCAATGACCTCGCCATGGTATCCGCAGACATTGAGTCTTTACAAAACCGATCTTCAGCATTGAACAAACGATTGGAGAACCGAAAGCAGGTGGAGAAGGCACTGGGACCGTTAGTAGAGGAGTTGAGCTTACCCCCTGAAGTCATCTCCAAGATCTCTGAGGGCCACATAGACGAGTCATGGGCCAAGATGCTTGCCGAACTTGATCGCAGGTCGAACATGTTCAAGAAGAAGTCCGAAACCGAAACCTGTAATGCTGCAAAGGATCTCGAACCGATTCTGGAGAAGCTTACTATGAAGGTAAGACACCAATGCAACTCTACAAACTATCTCATCTGACACTCAAACAGGCAATTGAACGCATTCGGGACTTCATCGTAGCTCAAATCAAAGCGCTAAGGTCACCGCATATTAACGCACAAATTATTCAACAACAGAACTTCCTTCGTTTCAAGGAACTGTTTACTTTCTTACATAAACAGCATGCACAACTTGCCAATGAGATCGCCCTAGCATATATGAACACTATGCGATGGTATTACTTGAATCAGTTTTCCCGGTATGAGCGGGCTCTGGCCAAGATCAAACTACACATACTTGACAAGAATGATGCTCTCGGGCACGAGGACACGACTCGGAAAGCCACTGTCCTTTCAAGTAATCGAGCACCGGGACCTCCTCACGATGCCTTTAACCTAGGGAGGCGCATTGATCTTCTGAAGACAAATAATCAGACAGCCATTTCATCCTACCTGGCCGAGGAGGACCAAACAACACACTATTTGGAAGTTCCTTTCCGCAATTTCAACCTTGCGCTCATTGACAATGCCACCGCCGAATACACTTTCATGGCCACCTTTTTCTCACCCGCCCTGTCTTTTAGTCAGATCTCAAAGAACTTTAACTACATCTTCGAGCCCACTTTCGAGCTTGGCCGGACACTATCAAAGGCTCTCATAGGAGAGACTTATGATGCTCTAGGTTTACTCCTCTGCATTCGCCTGAATCAGCATTTTGCCTTTGAGCTTCAGCGCCGCAAAGTTCCAGCCGTCGACGGTTACATCAACGCCACGACTATGCTACTCTGGCCCCGTCTTCAGGTTATCATGGACCGTCATTGCGAGTCGGTCCGTCAATTGATTAATGCTATTCCTGCCAAACCAAGCCGCGCAGAAGCTGCGAAGCTTTCGGCAGCACCTCACGTTGTAACGCAACGCTTCGGGCAACTCTTGCACGGCTTTTTGGCTCTCAGCACTGATGCTGGTGACGACGAGCCCGTTGTGTCCAGTCTACGCCGATTACGTTCTGACGTAGAGACTTTTCTCACTCGGCATGCCGAACTATTCGGCGATAAGCGCAAGAGCGGGCGCTTCTTATACAACAACTACTCGCTTGTCCTCACTATCATCAGTGATGCGAGCGGCAAGCTGGCTGACGAGCAGCAGGAACACTTTGAGGAGTTGAAGACTCAGCACCAAGAAGCATCGTAGAAATCGCTTGATATGATCCTGCTGGCAATTTAGAGTTTAATGATGGTAGATAACTACATGCTTGGGTTCTTAGCATGAGCAGTAAGCGCATGTTTTCTTTTCGCACGGCGTCAAGGAGAGAGGGTTCATCAATGGTTTTTGTAGCTAAACGAAGCTTTCGGTTTCTTTTCATTAGTAAAGAGAAAAGCTATTTTGTCGTCTAAGTACAAAGAAATCACTCTAGTTGCCAAATCTCTATACTGCACAGGGCTGTCTTGAGCACTTCCAGAACCAGCTCCGCGTAAACGGAGATAGCATATGCCTATCGGATGAAGAAGGACGTCATACGATGGACAAGGGTTGGGTTGCGTCGAAGGTAGAAAGCCAAAGCTCCCACGACAAGAGCCATTCCGACCGTCCTTGCGGGTCGACGGAAACGCCAAAGAGCCTCCTTGATGCGATTACCCATCTCTTGCCAGTGAATCTCATCTACCTGCTTGTCAAAAAGCTCAGCGCCCTCTTCCATAGTTTGTTTCGTGCTGGCTTCAATATCACGAGCCGTCTTGAGAGAACTGAATTTGGAAATTTGACGCCAATAACTTAGAGTCTCGGGAGGGTAGCGCTCAAAGAGAGCAGCTGACTTGATGATGAGCACATCCAGATCCATCTTGGTAGGCACTTTGCCAAGAATAACGTGTAGCATGTCGGGCTCGTCAATCTCGAAGATCTCACCTCGACGATCAAGGATGATCTGGGCAAACATATAGACTGTGAATACAGGCTCCCGCGCAAGGAAGACATCGAACAGCCGAGCGATGTCTTGGTACGTCTCAATATTATGCGCATACATTGTCAGTGTGCCCGCCAATGCGTAGTACGGCTCGATACCAGCAAGGTGTCGCCGGAGCTTCGGATCAGCCGCATGCAGGATGTCAGGAAGAAGACGAAGCTGAGCGGTCGTCGGTCCAAAGCTAGGTAGCATAAAATCTCGTATCCTCAGAACCGATAGCCGTGCAAGTACACGAGCTCGACATTCTGGGGCCAGCACCAGAAGCAGAACCTGGGAAATGTCGTGGTAGCCCTGGAAGTAGCATAGATAAGGGTAGCGGCGTAGAACCTCAGTGATGAGAGATGAGAGTTCTGACTTGCGGAGACTTAACTCCGCCTCGGACTGATCTATTGATACGTTAGCTCCGGTAACTCTCGAAAAAGGGAGGATGGAGGTAGATGAGTACTGTTTGGGTAGTAGATGAAGGAGCGGTTGACATCAAGCTGAACCTGATCCTCATCCCGATGGCGCGGCAATTGCTTCCAATCCCCAGAAGCGTCTTGGCTCGATGATAGATCCTGTTTTTCACTGATTGGGGCGTCGAGGCCCAGAACTATAGGCCCTGCGAGACATTGTTAGTCAAGATACACAACTCGGATGTACGAACAAGCACATACAGGCTTGCCTTCGTAATGTATCAGACAGGAATCCACCAGGTGCCTCAGCTAGGGATCGGAGGCGGCTTATGTCTTTCCATTTGCATGCTTCGATGATCTCGGCAGCCTTAGGATTGGACAGGACATCAGGTTCCTGGGAAACATCCGTGCTGGTATTGACATTGGTGTTACTACTGCTGCGGCTGGCAGACAGCGGCGTCTGATGACCGTTTTCTTGAGGGCCATCCATGACAGGGACTAATGACGAACAGGATGGGATGGTAAATCAAGGCAAAATAGGGATGCGAGACAGATCGTGGATGAGATGGGAAGGGATGAGTATCAAATGCAGATTCTCGCCATGACCAAGAGACGGGACAAGACACCTCAGAAACAGAACAAGACGTGTCTATTTCCTTGGTGAATGATAATGGATATGTGTTATTATTGGGCAATCCTGACGTCCTTCTTCATTTCCCGTGATAAATGCTTCGAAAGGGGTTTGTGATGTTTCGTGTCACTTGGTCTGCTTGTCGCTGTATGTACAGTACCTAGCAGGTAGGCCCAGTAAGTTCAAGACGTTTTTGACCCCTGTTTGGCTGATGGGAGGTGTGAGGTCGGGTTGATTCAGACTCAATGCGAGTTAATTACTAACTTTGGGCAAGTAGCGTAATGGTACCGCGCCTAGTATGGAAGCCTCCAGGCACTCAGCTGTTAGGTGCTAGGCACTAGCCAGAAGGTACGTATCCACTTTGCTCGGGCTTAAACGGGACGGGCCTGAGAATCCCCCACGTTCGGGCATTTCTAACATTAATTACATACCTGCGGTTACTTAAAGTTGATGCCTCCATCAGTAACTGAAATAAATGACAAGGCTTTATTTGTTACCTAAGATCTGCCACATTGTTTGGTTACCAATGACATTCACCAAATGATGGAAGTCAAGATACAGAACAGAACGAATAGCAACTATCGCAGTTCGCTCTAGGGTGACTCGCCCATCACAGATATCTACCTAGGTATCATCTTATTCCACAGTAGCCAACTGATAAACCCCAAGCACCCGTTCTCATAAGATCAAAACACGAACGACAAAGAAAGGGATTTGACTAATGTGGCGTGAGGTTGGCATGCGGTTGTTTGAGACATAACACATTTCTAGCTCTGGCTTACCTTGAATTTGCTAATCAACGTCAGAGTCCTGCAGCCAATGACCACAAAGTTCCTGTCTAATATACTGTACACGTGAGCTTACAAGTACATACTCTCTCTGGCAGGTAGGTGACGGCCAGTCGTAATAATTCCTCATACATGAGTCTAAAGCTTGTCATCGTAATTAGACGTCCTCGATGCGACAGCTGTAATCCTCGATCCAACCCCCTGTATTGCTTCAAGTTCTATGCACGTTGTTTACTATCAGAAAGTCCCCGAGATGGCTTGGCATAAATGACAGCTCGCGCTACACAAGGGAAGAGAGCCCCGTTTCACAGAGAAACAGGCCTTGACTTATGCCATCAACCGACGATCTTCGTGTCATGAGACACGTAAACAGAGCAGGGCCATACCTACTAACCTAAGTACTAGATTGTTATCAAGGTAGGTACATAATTGTACGTGTCTCAATGAAAACTTGAGTCATTTACTTTCCCTCTCAGCCTTTGCCTTGATTCTGGATATGGGGGCTAATCGTTAGTTCCCTTACTTAGTGTCGGGTCCCAGTAGTATCCATTGATTGATATCCATATAGGCACAATGCCTGCCCCACTTGATATTTACAGTCCGGGCATGTTTGGTTTTGTCTATAGATCACATACCATAATTGTTTACTTCTAGGTTAGAATATAACATGAAACTACAGTCTATTGTTCTGTAGAATATCTCAACGACATTGCAAAGGAAACAAGCTGACAGTACTTATCCCCTTATTGGCCAATGGCTCGATGGCTTTCCAGGGCTGAACGAATGCACACATGCAAGAATGGGTAGATGGATATACAGAAAGAAAAGCAACGTGGCTTACTACCTATACCCACTGCAGTACCATAGAATGAGTTATCGGACTCGAGTTGGCTTGGGGAAAAAAAAGAAAGGTTAAGACACAAAGACGGTCCAGACCAACCCTACAACAACTAAGATCCCGTTGGACTCGGTATCTTCAAGATCCGAGATGCAAACAATATTGGCAGCAGACTATCTAGTCCCCAGCGAAAGAGCTAGTCTAATCGATCAGAACTAGTTAGGTCTCGCACTTTTGAGTGATGGATGTTAAGTATACATGGGCGGGATGCCATGTTATTAGCCGAAAGTGTAGCGAGCTGATAATCTATGTATAGCTTCTCTAGTATCCATTACAATATACCTGGGTAGGTTAGTACAGTAGCAAGTTTCGTCACAAATCATAACAGAATCGCCATAGTCATCAGTACATGTAGATCGATAACTAACTCGGCTGCACAGTGAGTATTAAAACACAAGAGCCGCTCCGCTCTACCGACGCCCTGGTTCTCGGACGCCACTTTTAATACCCAAGGAAAGGAAAAGCAGAAAGAAAAGAACAAAGAGAGACAAAGCGTTATCGCAGCGTTGTAAGTAGGTAGAAACAGGTTGGACGTGACCAAATCTTATTAATTTTACATGTAAGACTGCGTCGTGCAAGACATTGTAATTATATCGGTGATTACCTTGTTCCCGTCAAAGTTGCCTAGGTATGTCAAGGTAGTGGAGGCTAAGGAGGTTCTTCTCCATGAACGAACTTGTTCCGTGCTGTGTGCAGGGATCCAGGGCTGACCACTTAGGCTATGTCGGGGGCTAGGTAAACTAAACTCAGAGACACTTCCATTCTCTGCCTGTTACAGAGTACTACAGTAGATATTCTGCATTGCTACTCCGTACGTCTGGCCTTGAATCGACTTTGTACTAAGTTTGTAGGCTGGACACAATGGATGCCTGCCCATCTACCACGCCCAAGGCTCAGATCATGTTCGCACTGCCGTCTTATTGGTGGCCTTGAGGCAATACGAGGATGACAGACGCAGAAACCCACGCCGTTGAAGCCTGCTATAGGGCTGGTTGGTATAGACCAGGCACATAGCTAGGGTGAAACCGGGCTGTTGACTCATCATGGTGAAGGCAACTTGCAGAATAGAACAAGGATTAATCCCAACTTGACCTACACTTACACCAACAGTGTAGAGACGGATTGGATGATTCTTAGTACTGGAGAACCACTGTTCGTAGGCCCCCTCCGCCTAAAAGCGCTAGGGTCCGGCGGGGCGCTAAAATCTATCCGCCCCGGGCTGCTGGGGATCGATCCATCACATTCATCCATCACATCCGACCTCCACTACTATCTGCGCCTAATTACCACCTACGGTAGGGATGGAATATTGTTCCATGTTTTAGGTACCTCTCGTTCAACAGGTACCTGCTAAAGTACGGATAGCACTTAGGTAAATGCACAGAAAAGGTGGATCTTACCTCAGGCTTCTCTTCAGCTTCGGAGCCTCATGCTTCTCTCGTTCGACTTGCTTTCAACCAACGCCAACGCAGGTCAGATCAAAGTCAGGTCAGACCAGATCATCGGACTCAGTCCTCTGTGGCTTGCTCCGATTTTTATCCTCCGAGACGAAACAGACTTGATCTGTATCTGCCCTTCATCTTGCGGGCCACAAATGCCAATCTGGACACGGATTGGGCGCTCTTGTCTAACAACAGCTTGCCCTGATCAATAATCAGCGTCCCCCGAGGTTGATGTACTACACTCTACACTCTTCACGCTTCCTTCAATACTCGTATTCCCGTGGTGTCGTCAATAAGCACCTAGCATCTGCGGACATCGACCACTCAGTCCGACCCGGAGCCATTCCGGTTGACCATTCAATCGACTATTAGCTTTATGGCTCTTTGGCTCAAGCAGAAGACATTCGACCCTTGAATAGCACCACATCTTATCCAAACACCTTCTTAGGTCAGCTCGGTTACCAAGGAAGCCTCTTCTACTCAGCATTGCAGCGAGTGCAGGTAATTCTATCCTATCTCTGACAGTCTTCCGCCACTTATACATTGTCTGCACCTGTACCTCAATACAATCGACCTCTGAGGCTTTGTCGAACTCCCGACAATCTCTTCTAGTTTTCACCCCGAGATTGCTCAACAGGCCCTGGTTTGTCCGAACGATAGGCCGTTGCTAGGCGGATTCCAGCGGCGTCAAAATTAGTTGGCGGTTGGACTGGTGCCATCCACCGGACCGTACCAGTGCTGTACAGCAGGGTACTTGCATACGCGACGTACCCAACGATTTGTCAAATTTACTAGAAAGAACCTCGGCCTGCTTTCTTCTTCCTCTGTCCCGACCTTACTACCTGATATCCCGGCAAATCGTCTGTTACGGGAACGTCACAAGTGCTCCACGCGGGAGCCGTCACTTGTCATCTTGTCTATCGCTCTTCAGCTTCGAACCCTTAACAATTGGCATCGGAACACTCGTTTGGGGAAACCACCCCAGACTACGCTTTGTTAGTTTCTTTGATGCCATGAAGAGTTCAGCATGGCTTTCCAGAGCAGTGTTCTTAGAGATGGCGAGTGGGTGACGCAGACAGTCAGTTTCCAAGATGCTTTAAAGGCCTCTTCTTCTGTACCCAGAATCACCTCCGACCTCCATACCCAAAGGCCGGCTTGCGGCATCCTTTCTAGAACTATTATAGAGAGCCCGGTTGTCCATTGGGTTCTTCCGGTTTGGTTGCGGTCGCGCTCCCACAACGACCTTGCGTTTATTGGGGTAAGTCTCATCCTTTTATGGAAACAAAAGCCAGCATGCGCCAAATCTTCCATTTGCAAATAGTCAAGTGATTGGCAGGATAAAGCGTGTCACGTTCCTGCTGCTATGGTTGATCTGTGTACATACTTGAGTGCAAGTCTCGACCGCCAACTTCTGAAGGGCAACTTTAATGTCGCCTGTTAAGGCCTATGCTTACGATTGGCCTATTTGCTAACTATTTTAGGATCGTTTCGTACAAATAAGTGAACTCCGTGAAGATGGGCAAGTTCATGAGGTTATACGAAAAGCTGATTTTGGCACGCGGATTCGCAACGCAATTGTCCTCGGGGCGCCGCCTGATGGCACATGTGTTGGTATAACCAAGGTAGAAGACCCTGACGTTGCCATGCAGGACGATGCTAGAGCGTACCAAACCGATGTACATCATACGTTACCACCACAACTACTGGTGCTGATGCTCGAGACCGGAGATGCGATTTTCCTATTTATTCGAGAGCGCGCGGACGGTACGCTCGAATTTGTGACAACAAAGTACGAGAGCCCTAAAAACCTACAATTTCTTGGATACCATCTTTCTATTGACCCGTCTTCTCGATACATGGCTGCCGGATCTGCACAAGGGGCGTTTGTTATTTACGAGTTAGAGTCACTTGCAGCCATGGATTCGCAATTCCGAAATCACGGATCTTTTGACCCTGTCAAATCGATTCGAATCCGGACGACACAGGGCGTCATACATAAGATGGAATTCTTGCATCCACGACCCGAGGATGACTATCATATCATCCTCCTTCTAATTATCATCCGGCGTGAAGCCAGCAAGCAGGCCCATGTCTCTCGCATGGTAGTCTACGACTGGGAACTTGGTGATGAGCTTACCGGCGTCTTTCGGTCAGAGAAGGGAACCCCTCTACCTAGAGAGCATCGAATGCCCCTGATGATCATTCCACTGAAACTCAACACTGCCTTTTTTGCGGTCTCGGAAAACTGTATTGGCATTGTCAAAAATGCATTTACTGGACAAACGCTATTCGACACTATCGAGACTCACTCTCCCGGGCAAACCGACTTGCATCATGGAGCCTCTGAACCCCTCTGGACGGCTTGGTCAAGGCCATTCAGACTTAGTTCATGGCAGGAAAAGATGGACACTATCTACCTGGCTCGCGAAGATGGTGTCATTGCACACATAGAAATTGATGCAATGGCTCTGGTCCCTTCGGTGATTAACGTTGGAACGATCAATACGAATATTACGACTGCTTTCGCTACGGCATACGATGTCTTTTCAGATGTACTTGTGGTTGGTGGAGAGTCAGGCCCAGGGGGTATTTGGAAGGTATTCGATTCTCTCCTTGTGGACAACGCTTGGACAACGCTCACATGCTCTAGATTGAAGCCCGCGGCGATCCTCAGCAAGTTAGTACTATACCGAACTGGTCACCCGTTGTAGACCTCGCCACCACCGATACGAATCTTTCATGGGCAAGCGGTAGTGCACATAAAGAGCCTTCGGCAAGGCGCAAATCCTCTACAAACATGAGACAGAAGGACCGTGTCTTTTGTACTTCCGGCCGAGGACCTCGGTCGAGTCTGACAGAGTTGAGATGGGGAATTCAGGCAAGAATTGGTCTCGAATTTGATTACGATCAGCCTGTTCGTCAGTCGTGGATGTTTCCAATGGAAAGCCAAGGGGAGAGAGGGTTCTATGCTGTACTATCGTTGCCGCATTCCTCAGACGTGCTTTATTTCCCTGGTGATCTGAGCAACGCCAGTGCTTTGTCTCCAGATGCTTGCCCATTTGATACTTCATCGCGAACAATCTCAGCGATTCAGAATGATCAAGGGACGATTATACAGATCAGCGAAACATGTACAAGCTTCATCGCGCCCTTTCAGAGGTCAGCACACGATTAAAGGAAACATCTGCAGATATGGAAAAGCTAACAGTACGTAGTTCGAGACACAACCATGAAGAAGTTTGTGGGAAGATCTCTCTAGTCGCGGACCATGCGTACTGCTTTGACGACACGATAGTGCTATCTTCGCATGATTCCCAAGCATCGCGGCTAGATGTTTTGCGAGTTGACCAGATGAATCTATCGCATGTAACTTCATTTGATGCCAAGGGGGAAGTAACATGCTTGGGTCTCTTTAAGACATCACTCAAGATATGTATTGCGGTAGGCTCTGTTGGAGATGGCATGCCCTACTTAACAATATATTCCTTGGATGGTCGAGAGTTGTGCAGCAAGGCTCCGCAACCGCACCTTGGTAGGTTCAGTATTTCGATGGCCGAACCACGCCGCTTATGCTAATAATCCACAAGATACCACCGAGCAGCAAACTCTCTTCCAGGTGGAAGCATTCACAAGTGTGCATGCAATCGCCGACACCTCCGACAAGACCATTTTATTGCTGGGCACCAGAACCGGTCACCTTGTGACTGTCCACCTTTCAGAAGATGGTCTGGAGCATAGCTCTTTCACAGTCGAGCAGATCGGTTTGTCACCTACCAACGTATTTGGGGCATCTGGTCCATTCGACGGAAGCCATGCTGCCTTCGTTTGCTGCGACAACACCTTATCAGTTATGACCGGCTTTTCGGGAACGACCACCAAATTTCACACCAAGAATCAAATCTTGGCAACCGACTCTAACGAGCAATCAATGCCATCGCCACCCATTCACTCTGCGTTTTGTCTCGAACATAGCCTTTCTGGCTACCACCGGCACATGTCTCTCATGTTGCTATCTGGGACGCGAATTCTTCTCGTGGATATCTGGCCTCATGTCGGCCCAGTCCCTCGCAGCATCCCGCTGGATGGAACACCAACGCGTGTTATCTACTCTAAACAATGGAAGGCATTGGTGGTCGCACATTTGAAAGATGACCGCCCAACACTTTCTTTCATCGATCCGGACACAGGGGCCAACATTTCAGCTGCGGCTAACAAAGACAGGCAGCCGTCTGATTTCATCTCGGGCTTAGGACATCCAGGAGATAGGATCTTTGGGCTATGCGAGTGGTTCTATGTCAAAGATGGAAAAACATTTCCATTCATCATTGTGACCACCCAGCATGGTCGGTTGATGATTGTGTCTGTGAAGGCACAAGAAGTCGAGGGTGCCGATGGACCAACGAGACAATTACAATACTGGACCAGGTACAAGAAGAAGGGCTTTACAGAGCCAATTTATGCGGTTGTTGGAGATGCCGTGGGTCTTCTATTCTGCGTTGGCAAGGTTCTACATTGGGAAGTCCTTGATCTCACAGAAAAGAAACTCAAACCGATGAAGCAAATCAAGTTGGACTCACCAGCTACGTCACTTCGGGTTGAAGGCAGCAAAGTCTGCGCATTGACTGCGCAGCACTCTCTACAAGTTATTGACCTTGAGGTGGGATCAGAGGAAACTCAGGCGTCCGTCATACACAGCGACCAGATAACGCGGTACACAGGGCATGCGATCGAAATGGGAGATACTGAAGAACAACTGGGCAAGTGGCCTGTGAATGTGATATCCACTTCGCAAGCTGGCCTTGCTGGAGTCTGGATTCCTTGGGGCCAACGCAATAAGGAATTCGAGATTGTTTTTGAAGGCACCTTGCCCACATCAATCAGAAGATTCCGCAAGGGCCACACGCGGCCTTTCTGGCTGGAAGTCGATCGTCAACGGCAGTACGATACACTGTTTGGCACGACTGATCAAGCCGAAGTTCTAGGCGTATCCCTGGATGGATCACTTCAACATTTCTCCCTCATTGGGACGGACCTGTGGCGTTTCCTTCGACTGATACAGAATTTGGCATATCATAATCCGAACGTATGCCCCTTTACACGCAACAATCAGCCATCAACAGGTAATGGCATGGATCTCGATTTGGATCTAGAACTGGAGCCTCAACCTTACCCAGATATGATGCACATCGACGGTGACTTACTCAAACGTTGTTTTGACTTACGTGCACTGAAAAGCCTTGTGTCCATTGGCGATGGCATCGACCTATTTTGCGAGTATCTGGACGGCATCGAAGAAGGCATACATACAGAGGGTTTCCGGGACAGCGGTGCTGAGGGACAAGAGAAGTACATTGAGCTGGGCTACAAGATACTTGAGTATGTTCTGGCCCCAGCAATCTGATTTAAAAAGGAGACACGAGAAAGGTCTCGCTCAAGGCAGCTTCAAAGCTATATTACAAACTTGCATCATTTGGGTATACATACAAAAGAGTTTCAAGGACAATTATCTATAAAATTTGTCAAGTCTGACCCAGTACCTTGCCGTTAAGATCACAGAGAACGAAGGAACCTAGGCGAACTTCGGCAATTATTCATTATTTTATTCTAGCATCCTGAGCCTCACTTAAAGGACAATCTTGCTGCCAGCCAAAAGATTGCCTAGAGGCTATTCTCAGATCGTAGTAACGGGGGCTTACATAATATAGTGAATTCACAAAATAAACGATTCCTGTTTTATTTTTCTACTGCCCCGCACTGCATCAGAGGCTGAGGCGGCTTAAAATATTGTCAACGGTGTTTCAGTTTGGAAGGAAAGATCATGATAGCGAACTTCTCTCTAAGGGGAAACCCCTGGTTGATTACTCAAGGCTGAATATATATGGCATAAACTAAGCAATGCATTTTACTGTGTAAATTCTCATCTACTAAACACCAACAATGGACGTTAAGATTCGCCACAATAAGCCTTGTATTGTACAGTATTGGATCAGGTTGTGATGTTACAGTGGTTCCCCGCTGGATTGCCCCGCCTTAAACTTGTGCAGCGCAGTTGACCCAACCCACTTACCTTTCACACTCCAACCTGACCATCCAGGCGCTCTTCTGTGTGTGTGTGAAGAGAGACCAAGAGCGAGCATTTGGTTGCCTTGTTCGTTTGGCACCTTTTTTTTTGTATTTTAATTTTTGGGTTCAGGTATTTCGCCTCCCCCAAGACTTTTAGAAATACATCTGGTTCATCCACCAGTTTCGACGACCGTATCTCGACTTTCACTTAGCCGATCAGCCAACCGCCGAGATGCCGCCCAAGAAGAAGGGAAACAAGAAGAACCAGCAGGACGACTGGGAGGCCGAGTTGGGCGAGAGTATTGCCCCGCCCGCTGCCGATACCAACGGTGCTGATGGTGACGCCAACGACGATGACGAGGGTGGTGCTGGTGGACTGATGGCTACTCTGCGCAAGAACAAAGAGAAGCGCAAGAAGAAGGGCATTACCGAGCCTGAGCCTGCTCCCGAGCCTGTTGTCGAAGAGCCCCCTGCTCAAGCACCCGTCGAGGCCAACATTGACGATGAGTTCGCCATGCCAGAGAAGAAGGGCAAGGGTGGCAAGCAGAACAAGCAGGCTGCTAAGAAGCCCGAGCCTGCTGCCGCCGGAGATGATGCCGATGGTGGTCGTATGTTGACCAAGGCCGAGAAGGAGAAGTTGAAGAAGGAGCGTGAGAAGCAGCGAAAGAAGGAGCAGGTATGTGCTACTACAGATGCTTTCTAGCACCGCTCACTTGAACATACAAATCGCTAACAACCATCTGTCAGGCCGCCGCCAAGAAGAAGGGTGGTGCTGCTGCTCCTCCCAAGGCCGAGCCTGCAAAGCCCGAAGCCGTCGAGGAGAAACAAGAGGCTGCCCCTGCCGCGGCCACCCCGGAGCCTGAGGCTGCTGGAGGAAAGAAGAAGAAGCTTCCCGCCCATCTTGCCAAGCTTCAGAAGCAGCAGGAGGAGCTCAAGCGCCAACGTGAAGAAGCTGCTCGAGCTGATGAAGAGGCTAAAGCTCAGGCTGAGGAGGAGGATCGCCTCGCTGCCGAGGAAGAGAAGAAGCGAGAAGAGGCCAGGGCTTTGAAGAAGCAGAAGGAAAAGGAGCGCATTGAGCAGCTCAAGAAGGAGGGCAAGTACATGACCAAGGCCCAAAAGGAGGAGAAAGCCAGAAATGAGCGAAAGCTCCAACAGATGTTGGCTGCTGGTATCCAAGTTGGTCCTGCTGAGGCTGCCGAAAAGAAGAGCAAGCCTGTGGATACAAAGAGAAAGAAGGGCCGTGGCCAACAGAAGGTACAAACTCACGATATGCGATTGACACACTAGTGCATACTAACTGTTTCCAGATCGATGAGGAGAAGGCTCTTGCTGAAGCTGCCGAGCGAGCGCGCCAAGAAGCCGAAAAGGCCCTGAAGGATGCCGAGGAGAAAGCTGCTCGCGAGAAGGCCGAGGCTGATGCCAAGGCTGCCGCCGAGAAGAAGGCCGCCGAGAGCGACATCGAAGATGACTGGGAGGCTGCTGCTGCCTCTGATGGCGATGTCAAGGACAGCTGGGATGCTGACTCTGACAACGAGGAGGCCGGAAAGGAGAAGGAGAACGGCAAGACACAAGATGAGTCTGCCGAGGACGATTCTGAAGAAGAATCCTCCGATGATGAAGAGGCCACAGCCGCACAACTCGCCGAGGAGAAGCGAAAGCGAGAGGCTGCCGAGCGCCGCGAGAAGGCTCACCAGGCCGCTCTGGCTGCCCGATCCGAAGACAACCTGCGATCACCAATTTGCTGTATTCTTGGTCACGTCGATACCGGAAAGACCAAGCTCCTCGACAAGATTCGACAGACCAATGTTCAGGAGGGTGAAGCTGGTGGTATTACTCAGCAGATTGGTGCGACATACTTCCCTCTCGAAGCCATCAAGCAGAAGACAGCTGTTGTCAACCAGGACGGCAAGTTCGAGTACAAGGTTCCTGGTCTTCTTGTTATCGATACCCCTGGTCACGAGTCTTTCTCCAACCTCCGATCTCGTGGTTCTTCGCTTTGTAACATTGCTATTCTGGTCGTCGATATCATGCACGGTCTTGAGCCCCAGACGCTTGAGTCTATGCGTATGTTGAGAGAGCGCAAGACTCCTTTCATTGTCGCCCTCAACAAGATTGATCGTCTTTACGGCTGGAAGCAGGTTGCCAACAACGGTTTCCAAGACAGTCTGGCCCTTCAGAGCAAGGCTGTCCGTAACGAATTTGAGACTCGTCTTGAGAAGACAAAGGTTGCGTTCGCCGAGCAGGGTTTCAACTCTGAGCTCTTCTACCAGAACAAGTCCATGTCCAAGTACGTCTCACTTGTGCCTACTTCAGCGCACACTGGTGAGGGTGTCCCCGACATGCTGAAGCTGATCGTCCAGCTCACTCAAGAGCGCATGGTTGGTTCTCTCATGTACCTTTCCGAGGTTCAGGCTACTGTCCTCGAAGTCAAGGCCATCGAAGGTTTCGGTATGACCATCGATGTTGTTCTCTCTAACGGTATCCTTCGGGAAGGTGATCGCATTGTACTGTGCGGTACAGAGGGAGCCATCAAGACAAATATCAGGGCACTGCTCACACCAGCTCCTCTGCGAGAACTTCGTCTCAAGTCAGCATATGTCCACAACAAGGAGGTCAAGGCTGCTCTGGGTGTAAAGATCAGTGCTCCTGGCCTTGAGGGTGCCATTGCTGGTTCTCGTCTGATGGTTGTTGGCCCCGATGATGATGAGGATGATATCGAGGATGAGGTAGAGTCAGATCTTGCTGTTCTGTTCAACCGTGTCGAGAAGTCTGGTCGTGGTGTCAGTGTCCAAGCCTCAACTCTGGGTTCGCTCGAGGCTCTGCTGGATTTCCTCAAGGACTGCAAGATTCCTGTTGCCAACGTTGGTATTGGACCAGTCTACAAGCGTGATGTCATGCAGTGTGGTGTCATGCTGGAGAAGGCTCCTGATTATGCCATCATGTTGTGTTTCGATGTCAAGGTCGATAAGGAAGCACAGCAGTACGCCGAGGACCAGGGTGTCAAGATTTTCACAGCTGATATCATTTACCATCTGTTCGATGCCTTCACCAAGCATATGGATGAGCAGCTCGAGAAGAAGAAGGAGGAATCCAAGATGCTTGCTGTTTTCCCTTGTGTCCTTAAGCCCGTCAAGGTTTTCAACAAGAACGACCCCATCGTCATCGGTGTGGATGTTACCGAGGGTTCACTGCGACTTAACTGCCCTGTTGCTGCCGTTAGAACTAACCCCACAACTGGCGCCAAGGAAGTCATCAAGCTGGGTAGAGTGTAAGTATTATCCTGATTCTTCTATGTCGAACCCCCTATTAACATTTCACAGTACTTCAATCGAGCGAGAGCACAAGCAGATCCCTGTGTGCAAGAAGAAGGAACCTTCAGTCGCTATCAAGATCGAGATGGGCGGCTCACAACCTATGTACGGCCGTCACCTTGAAGAAGAGGAGACACTGTACAGTTTGATTTCACGAGCCAGTATCGACACTCTCAAGGAGTACTACCGTAAGGAAGTCAGCAACGAGGAGTGGCAGCTGATCATCAAGCTCAAGCCCTTGTTCGACGTTTAATAAGCAATCGGATGTACAAGAAACTCTGAGCTCGGCGGTTGTGAAAGTTCTCACCATTATCGGCGCCGGGAGTTTGGCTTTGCCCTGCACTCATGAATATTCCCACAGTCAAACAAAGTGGAGGCAGGGTCAAGCCAGCTCCCTGTTGGAGGAGAACGGTACGAGTCCCTTACTGCATTTTGAAGGGGAACATCGGAAAAGAAATTGCGTCCATCCTGTTTGAAGTTTATAGTCTTTTGTAGTGGCTTGCATTTTCCGGAGAACAAAAATGGCTGAGGGCTCGTATGGTTAAGGAATAAAGGGTTTCTTCACCAAAGTAGCCATATAGAACGAAGATTTAATTCAAATCAAAGTTGAAATTCACATTTTCGCCGTGGTTGTCACCGTCTGTCTTTTCTTCTGTCATTCATTCGATAACATGGTTGTCCGCACATGCGGCACCTCGTACTGCCTGGTCAAATAGAGGGCATAGATGATATCTTAGGATTTTACCAACATACTTATGTAGATACTTGTGCCTAACCATAGAGCAGGATGCACAGCCGAAGCATCAAGGAAGTAACATGCACTTAAAATCTGAAACTTGGCGATTGCCGTTGTCTGCACACTTGCAATAAGCTCTTTATTCAAGTCACTTTGAGAAGGTAAAGAGAAAGACAGAGTATCAGAACATGAACCAAACTCGAGTGTATGGATCCTAGCTACTAACTTAAAAGTGTAAAAAGTGGTCTAACGTTCGGGTAACATAATATCCGTCATGATAATCCGGGCCTCCTTCTCCCAATAAAACAAAGCCGTTTGCAATCATATCGCATGTTCTATCTCTCTTCTCCTTCCGATCCTGGTGGCCTTTCTTTTTTCAACATCCGTTCGTAATCCTTTTTTAACGTCATTCATATCATGCACCGCGCCCCTTTGTTCATAATTTACTGGGGGTCGGCTGTGCCTTCAGTCTCTTGTGGAGCATCGGCATCCTTCATCTCTGCGTCGGGGTTGGCCTTCTCGGCCTCTGCAGCCTTACGAGCATCCTCCTCAGCCTTCTTCGCAGCCCGTTCGGCCTCGGCTTTCTCCAAAGCAGCTTGTCGCTCGGACTCGACTTTCTCAAAGTGGCGCTGAACGATGGGGCCAGCCATGGCACGAATCTCGTCGATCTTGGCAACGTACACACCCTTAGTGGTATCCTCGCCCTCCTCGTACAGCCAGTCCTACAATTCAAGTTAGAATCAATCAAGCATATAATCGTTGTACAGTCTTGGACATACCTCGGTGGCCTCAAGCTTAGCCTTGATAGTCTCCTTCTCCTCATCGCTGGCGAACTCAGAGTACTGCTCGTCGAGCTTGGCACGGAGGTCGTAGATGTAGGCCTCGAGCTCGTTCTTCTTCTCGTCGGTGTCGGCGACAAGCTTATCTTCCATGACCATGGCAGACTCCTTCTCGAGGAGGGCGGCCTTGGTGGAATCGTCCAATGAAGCACTGCCGGTGGAGATGGGCAGGTCACCCTTTCGGACTTGCTTCTTGACCTTGCGGGTCTTCTTGGGGGCATCCTTATCGGTTTCCATGGCCTTCGGGAAAAGTTTTGTTAGCGATCGGGGTTCATAAATCGAAGGTTCCAAATCTTCAGCGACAGCAGTAGCAGAACGAGAAAAGTTGGGCGTGTCATCGTCGACGCGCTGACGTTTCGCAGGATAGGCACGACTATCATCTCCAACAGACGAGGATGATGACGATACAGTTGCCGTATCCTCAGAACAAACAGAAAAACTAGATGCCATGGACGGCGCAGGCAAACTCACATCGGGGTCCTCAATTTCCTCCTCAACCTCTTCCTCCTCGACATAGTAGCCGGTCTCGACGTTCAGGACACCGTGAATGTTGACGCGGGCCTTGAGCTTGCAGATCATGAAGTCGTCCTTACCATCAGCCTTGACGTTCTTGACTGAGAAGCGGCCGATCCATGGGTTGGTCTTGCCAGGGAGTAGCTCGGGCTGGGCATATCGCGCCTCGAGATCGAAGGGCTGCTTTCGGTAGAATGTGAGAATCTTAGTGGAGGGCATAACGTTGCCCTTGTTGAAGACAGTAAGGCTAGTGTCCTCATCAGGAATATCGGGGGCCTTCTCCCAGCCAAATTCGATGGGGTAGCTGATGATGTCCTGGACAGAGAAGTCTCGGACACGGAAAACGGGGGAAAGAATGGCGCAGCTGAAAGCGGAACCACGGGCAAGAGCCTCGTCGGCGTTAAGAGTGAAAGACAGAGGCTTGCCACCGAAGAAAGCCTGGATGCGCTCCTTGAGAGCAGGGACACGAGAGCCACCACCAACAACCTCGATAACGTCGATGTCGTCCTTGGTAAGCTTGGCCTGAGAAAGAGCCTCCTCGAGGGGAACGTGAGTTCGCTCAAGAAGGGGCTCGATCATAGCCTCGAACTCCTGTCGGCTGATCATGGCGGAAGCGTCGATATCGTTCATGAGCGACTCGATGTTGACAGGGGCCTGCTGGTTGGCAGACAGAATCTTCTTGGTCTTCTCGGCGGCGGCAATGGTACGGGCGAGGGCACGGCCGTGAGTCATGATGTCGACCTTGTACTTGCCCTTGAACTCCTTGGCGAGGTGCTCGACGAGAGCGCGGTCGAAGTCTCGGCCACCGAAGTCCTTGTCCCATGTAGTAGCCTTGACGGCGAGCTCACCCTTCTTGAACTCGACGATAGAGACAGTGTAGCTGCTGTGGCCGATATCGACGAAGCAGACTCGGCGAGGCTTCTCCTCAGGAGCGGGCAGGTCGAGCTTTGTGATACCCCAGCCAAGAGCGGCAGCAGTGCCGTCGTTGATGAGGCGCAGGACACGGAGTCCAGCAATCTCGGCAGCATCGATAAGAGCGCGGCGCTGGACATCAGTGAACCAAGGAGGGACACTCATGCAAACATCTTGAACAGGTAGCTTGAGCTCGGCACCGGCGGTGTGCTTGATCTTGCTCAAGTACATGCCAACCAACTGGGTAGCTGTGAACTTCTCCTTCTTGCCAAGGTAGTTAACCTCAGCACCGACCTGGCCGTTAACATCGACCAGAGGAGCGGTAACATATTGCTGCTCAATCGCAATATCGGTATCGTTGAATGCTCGGCCAGCAAGTCGCTTCAGAGAGCTGACGGTGTTCTTGAGGTTGGAGATCTCTTGGGTCTTGGCGGCCTCACCGAGGTAGCGAGACTTAGGTCCGAATCCTACCAAAGAACTGTGAAGCTGTTAGTATGAATCTTCTACAACGATGGTGGGGTTGCTCGAGTATGCGCGACAAGCGACGCGGTCAAACAAGAGGGGATGACATACGGAGTTGCGCGGTTTGAGACTTCATTGGTGACCTAAAAAGGACAGAGTCAGCAACAAGCTTCAGCAGCATTATCCGTCTATCTCATCGAGGTATATGAGCAGGGCGGTGGTCGACGAGTATGGAGGGGTAGGGCGGTCGGTTGAGATAGATAGATAGCGGGGGAATAGACAATGAGGGTATACGCACAACGTCGACGCCACGGTTTCGGGCGATGGCAATGACGGTCTTGAGGGTTCCGAAATCGATTCCTATAAGCAAATGTCAGTTTGTTGTCTTGTAGCGACGGCTATTCATACAACCGCAACGGGCTGGTTGAAAGGTAACTTACCAACGACACTCATGATTTCGACTGGTGGGGTTTGCCCCGAGACACGATATTAAGGTAAAAAGAGAAGAGGGGGGGATATAGCTGAGCGATTCGAAAGATAGCTCAGAAGGGGAAAAGGAAAAGGGATCGCAAAGAGGCGGAATATAGAGAGAAGATCGTGAGAATATGGAGGGGAAGAGTAAGGTAAGGTCGACTTGGTTGGGCGGCGGTTGGTTGTTTATGGCCCGTCCTTGGTCCGCTGGGTCAATTTTTTTTTGGTGGAGGGGCAGCGAATGGGGGATGCCGCCTGCGTACTGAAGGTACAGAACTGAAATTTTCAAACGGCACCCTTCTTTTCAGTGGGTTTCCCACCTTTCACAGGGTATGCGTACTCGGTACCTGCGGGTCTAAGCGCTACGCACTGAGTAATAGCGTACAGCGATGATGTAAGTGAAGTACAGATTACTTTCGGTCTGCGATTCGACTTTTGTTTTAAGTTGTTTCTAGAAGATGCGAGGTTCCTTCCTTTAGCAAGAAGAGAGAGACCAGACTTGAACGTTCTACTCGCGACTTATATATTCGTGATATCTCTCTAACTAACAACAATAAAAGACAACACAGTATCTTTGTGCCAGGATGCTGTGGTCACGTTTCACCGTCCACGATGGACTTGGTCGACCCTAGAAACGACGATAGATTTCTGTGCGATTCTGTCACCAACGAATGTACCTTTCTGGGTTAAGGTACTTTGTCTGCTGTACTGTATCTACTCCAAGGTGTAGTAAGCTGGGCTTCCTGTACGCAATCAATTGCCTTATAGTGGATGTCAGGGATTTACCCCACTACCCACTAAGTTGCTGTACGGTACAGTGTTGTACTGGACTGAACAGGAAAAACGCAAGGCACCAGCCTCGAAACGTTGATACCCTTGACCTGAACGTGTCAAGTCAAGGTTGAACGAGGCGAGGCTATAAGGATATCCTGGGTAAATCCGTACTGTATCATGATACACGTAGACTAGGTACGCAAAGAAGAAAAAAATAGTTGCCCCTCCCCCGCTAGGTATCCCGTCACTTGGTTGTAAAGGTGAGGCAACTCAATGGTAGAAAACCCCTCTAGCGCCTCTAATAAGTTAAGTTAGTGAGATAAAGAACCTTGCCACAATGGGACATTTAATATGGCATTATTTTTGCCATCTATCCTAGGTCCATGTACATACAGTTAAACACTTGAAGTTATCTTGGTCTTGCTTGTTCTTCTTTTCAATCTCTTTCAAGAAGATAAAAGAAATTTCGAGATGACGAACCTGCTTTAGAGCCCGGGCTCGATCCTCCGCGCATCCATGACTAACAGTAACCCAGCCTTCAAGATTTGCATGATCTTGACACAGCCAAAACAAACCATGCCAAGATGTTGAAAAGCCACCCAATATCATGCATTTTCTATTTTCTGCTCCGCCGGCTTGTTTTTCTTTTTTTTTGCTGGAAATCTTTTTCAGGTGACCGATAGGCTCACCGACAAAATACGGGTGTGTCTTACCAGTATCTCCAAATTAGACATATAATAAGTCGTCTCGAAAGTTCAGTATCTTGACGGATATAAGAATGATACAGCACGTTGTATGATATCCATCTCGAGATGCATGGACTACCGTATAGTATTGTCAAATATGTATACAAGATACTACTGAAGTAACGCCGAAATCGCTCAAGAGTACCGATAATTGTAACCTGACTCGACCCTGGTCAGGTCGCCTTGCATCCCTTCATTCATCTTCATGTCCAGCCAGGTGGGTAACAGAAGAATTACCCTCCAAGGTTTAGGCTTCCATAATAAAGTAACCTAACTACGGGTCTATGTTAACATAAAGTGACTAATTTATTTCGTCTCTTATATCTCTAGGGGCCAATTCTTCTGACACCCTGAGGCCAACCCACGAGGTTTTATGTGTTGTCAAGGCCCATGCGGCTCCAGAATTGCGGGGTAGATTGTGGTCACTGTGGGCATGATGATGTCGGATCGACAAGCACGGGCTGTATGTTGTTCGAGATAGCTTCATTTTCTTTACTGACTGCGGCCCAGACTACACTATCAGAAACCGAATCCGTCAACTTGAAGCATGAAAACAAGATTAACATTCTTGAATTTGGGCCTCCGGATGATAGAATAACTGCCTACATTCTTCTTCGACAGGTAATTTGAGTACAGCTAACATAGCATACTATTTCAACTACCAGCAACCCATGTTGCTTACCTTGTCTTAGCGACTTCCTTTCGGTCTCCCTTTTGCCATACGACTAGCAAAGGATAAGTTTCTGTCATGCCTCGATCGTTCGTTGTCTGATCCTGTGCCCTGTGAGTATCTCTGAATACCCTCACTCCGGCGGCCACTAGCGACAGCATTATTGGCACCTATGTCACCCAAGATAACGTCATTCATGCTTGCCGAGTGTCCTTGAGGAAAAGCCGAGAATTCGTTTGTTTGGATGTAGGCACCTGCCGTCTCGTCGTTTCCAGAAACTCGACTCTGCATCCGTTGCGCGAGTTGATACTTCCGAAGATTCTCTTCATTCATCAAAAGCTTCATCCGTCGTGGTGTACCAACCCCCAGGCCGGCATCTCGAGCCGACGGGATACTATCCAACGAGTCGCGATCATTGAAGAAACCTCCAGCTGCGCCTTTTCCTTTCTCGACATCCACAGCGCTTGCATCGATTTCGTCTGGATGAGCATATGTTCCCAATGCAGTCTTTTGACGTGCCGAGAACTTTCCATCAATCTTGTCAGGCGGACGCACCACGCTTCTTGTTCGACTGATTTCGCTTGTTGTGGTCGACTCACGGTTCGAGGCAGTCTTACGCGCTTTGTGTGCCACCTTGAAAGTCTCCGGGACGATATTTAGCTCGTCTCCTTGTTTCTCAGCTTGTTCTACCGCCTCTCTTGCTGTTGTATGACTGTCCGCTGCCGCAGCATCGGCTCGCGGCCCTCCCCAAGTTCGCTGCCCTGCTGTGAAAATCCCGTACACCATGTAATACCAGTTGTAAAACGGGTTGAGAATGAACATGAGCGGGTACAGCCAGATCTTGAATCGTCGCAGCTTGACTCCAAAGTAGAGCATCAGCATCCAGTTGAGCCCAAGAGAGATAGCAATGAATCCTACGGGGAGGTCGTCCACTTTCTTGACTGTCGTCATCAAAGCCAATACCATGATGAAGAAGAGTAGAGCTGTTGTACGTATGGTATTCTGCATGAATCGGACCAGGATCAGGATAGGATATCGTTTCCACAAACGCCAATCGGTAAGCATACAAACTTCGTTCGTTATGAAACCGAGGAACCATCGGCGCCTCTGCTTAATCAGGGACCGAGTTGTCTGGACAGCCTCTGTCTTGCAGAATGCCGACGTACACATCTGGATCTGGTGCCTTTTCTTGGCACCGATCATGAAGAGATGTGTCAACCAGCGGTCCTCTCCAAGATGGCATTTGGCGAAGTCAAACAGATCCTCACACTGCTCTGTCTTGTCCACAAAGTAGTATTTGGCCATTCTTCGAAAAGCTGAAAAGCGCAGCATGGTCAGCGCTCCTGGCAAACAGGTGACAGAGCCGCAACCGGACTCAACTGTCCGTTCAAACAGCTGCCCATGAATGTACTCCATATCCTGCAGTAGAGTAATAATGCTGTGTTTCTTTGTCGTCGAGGTGATGACGCCTGTCATAGCCAGCATCTCTCTAGTATTACCGGGACTGAGCTCCATATCGTAGACAAAGTTTTGCAAACATACTTTGTCCAATATGCAGTCAGAGTCGATAAAAAGGATGAAGAGGTTATCATTTCTCTTAAGATACTCTTCATATACTCGGTCGATAAGTTTGAAGGTCACTTTCTGGCAGTGACGCTTCCCTCCGTGTGGGAAACGGGAGATGGTCACTCGTGCGGATCGGTACTTAACGTCGATACTTCCAGGATATGACTCTCTTGTCAACGGTACGCCCAGCTGACGGATTGTGTTGAGATATAGGTCGTCTTCGTCTTCTCCGTCAAAGGATAGGAAAACATGAATACATGCCGGAGGGTAATCGCAGTCGACAACCGAGTTGATAGCTTTGATGAGGACTTCTGGCTCTTCTCGATAGCAAGGCATAACGACGACGACTTTGGGCGCCGTGACATCGTCTAGAACCTGCTTTATTCGCTTCGTTCGCCCGAGTTGGTTTGTCACGACTTGGTAGATGCAAAACAGCCATGGCACTGTCAAGAGGATAGCAAAGGCCCAAAAGGCGAACCACTGTAGAAATGATACCATCTCGTCTGGCCAGAGTCTTGTAACTGTATCGGGAAGGGGCAATGTGACCACCATGATCGGAAGGAATATAACTCTATTATCAAGATCAATGAAAGCCCTTTTAAATAAGAAAATGAATATTACCGTAGAAGAACAAAGGCGGTTCCGACGATAATGCATAGCACATTGATAGACCAGTGTTCTGACTTTTGAAAGACCTTGACGATGCAGTAAACAAAGGCTGCAAGCCATAAGAACCACTCGAGGCATGCCATTAGGAGAACAACACCCACTATGCTGGTGTAGATAATCTGACCAAGACAGGTAAGTTTTTGCATCCATTTGGTCGTCTGTTGCAAGTCAACTTACGTTCTCTGGAGGCCAGTCGTTCAGCACTGCCATGGTTGGGTTGCGCAACAACACTCTTTGGTATGATCAGACACTGTAGTCACCTGCCTATCGTCTAGGAGCTACGGCGAGAATCTGGAGAGAATGTATTTGTCTGGCCATCGGAGGACGAGAAGACAGTTAGTCCAGGCTGAGTGCTCAGAAAGGGGATGGGACGTCTCCAGAGGCGGTATCTTGCGGTGGCTTTGAGCGGGCACCCGCGAGATATGACGAGTACTAGATCAACGGTACAATGGAAAAGAGAAGTCATTTGGGCAATTGTTTGGGTGACACAAGCAGTGTAAACCGAGATCCTGTAGGGAAGGTAGATTCATATTTTCGATTAAGAATGTACAAAAGTTGACAAGGGGAAGGTGTACTAGACTAAGACGTTGTAGAAACAAGAAAAAGATTGCCTCCCTTTGTATTTCGTCAAGAACGGCTGAAAACATCTTGGTAGCTACTGCCGAATCTATTATCGCAGTCCGTTGAATCACGGTTACACCATGTTTACTGCTTTCCAAGACGGGTTACAAACAGCGAATCAAACGGGAGTTTGTCCTACGAGACGGCCTGTGTATTATGTTAGAAGGCAAAGAGAATAAGATCCAATTGTTTGTGGGCTCATACAATCAAAACAAATCCCAGTGGCTAAGCAATGATGGCAAGCCTCAATCAAAGATAATACTGACCGGGCATAACGTTTAATCGCCGACCCTCTTTGTATCCTCGATAAAAGGACATTGAAGCTACCAGATCTTGGAGCTTGAGATTTGCAGTTTGTAGCCTTATTGCTAACCACGCTGCTGCTTTGCGTGGCTAGTTGGACACAAACCGTTGAGCCTCTGTACACTGGTGGTACACAGGGCGATGACAAACATTCATGACTTGGATCATAGGTTGCATTATGCTAAGCACGTAACAGAGGCATGAGAGAATTATTCAGTTTTGGCACAAATTCCATTAAATCAATTTTGAGTTAGACCGTGCTGACCTGCAATCATGTGTTGGTATATGCCTCCGAGCAGCAATTCGAAGCCCATGCAATATGCGACAAGAGAGATATCAGCATTTGTTCAGGGCGCTGCGTTTTCGGTGGCACTAATCTTCATAGCCATGATTTGGTAGCAGAGTGTCGTCTTGACGTTTGAGCTCTCCCGGCGCAATTTGCATACTCCTGCACCCACCACAAAAGCCAGAGTCGCGCTTTGTTGTGAGCTATTCCCCAACAATCCGGCTTGAGTCACTTATGAGGGAGTTCCACAATCTATCGTGCTGCCATGTAGATGGCATCTAGCCACCTGTTACGTGGCTCAGATTGACGCACTGCTGCTGTGTGGCAGGAACCGAAGAGGCATCTTCGGCCCACCGGTGTAAGCCAGGGGCTTAGTGAGATTCGTCGTCGTACCCATTGGCTGGTTTAGCCACGGTGGATCACCTAGTTAAAAGCCTTACCCATTGTTCATGTTTACCAATCGACATCACTGAGTTGGAGTTTGCGAGATCTCTGGCCTCGGTCTTTGCCTGATCTGTCTAATCGGTTGTGATGAAACGTCGCCGGTCTTTCGTTGCCTGAGTTGTTCTGTGAATATTGGTGTTTCGAAAAAGTCGTGGGGAGTGAGGGTATGTACCACCATCTTGATCCTCGTTCTGTTGAAGATCGTAGTTGAGCACCAAGTTCTTGATGCGCTGCTGTTCCTCCCGCTCAGCCTGTTGCTGGGTTTTCATGGCAATTGCAAATGTCGAATCAGAAGGAAGTTCAACAGTTCGCGTCTGGTACATGTTAGCATTGGTCGAGATACTGGAACGAATAGCCCTACCTGTTGGCGGTTGCCCTTCTTGGTCAACAAAGAAAAGGCCATAGTGTGACCTGGGGGAGCCTCCCCTTCGCCCCCTTCTGTGGGAGTTGTTTCTCGAGCCTTGGAGCGAACAGGAAGTGGCACGTCGAAAAGCTGTTTGCGCTCAAACTTGCGCGACTCGAGACTTTCCGCCATCATCTTGGCATATTCGCGCTCAAAGTCAGCTTCGTCTTCAGGATCAACTTCCTCTTCTTGTCGGGTAACGACGATAGCCTCCTCGTCAAAAGTGCTCTCACTATCCGAGTCGTCTTCCACATCCTCTGCTTCTTCCTCTTCCGAAGCACTATCATCGTTTTCGTCGCCATCTTCGTCATTGTCCACATTGTCATCGTCGGATGATGTGTCGCTTGTGGCATCATCCACGTCGACTGCTCTGTCGACGCCCGCAGACTTTTGGTCCTGGGCAACAGCAAGCTGGAAGGCTTTGACTGCCTCGTCCAACCCGGAGGCGAGCTTCCATTGTGGCCGTGTAAGAGCAAAGGTATCTTGGACCAGGAACTCGATATCCATAGGTAAGGACGCCTTGGTAAAGATGTAGTACTGGAAGAAAGAGAGGAAGTAATCCAACTTCTTGCCCGCTGCTCCACGGTTGAAGAACATACCGCATGTCTCGAGCATCGTGGAGACGAGGCGAATTCGGAAAAAGTCGTCAGGAGGATCCAGGGGGCTATACCTGCCAGGAACGGGCGGTCCGCCATACCCGAACGTCATGATCTTGTACATGGTGTCAAAGATGACCGGGTGCTCAAGCATGCGGTAGTTGTAAAGCTCTCCGAGGTACTTCACCTCAGCGATGCGGCGCTGATAAAACCTATAGTCATTCTGCTCAAGACCAAAGGTCATAGATTCAACCACGTTATCGATCACCTTGACCACAAAAGCAGGGTGATAACGATAGAGCGCGCTGAGCAGGATTCCAAGGAGGTGGACACTTCCGTATTTGACCTTTCCTGGCTTCGAGAACACCTTTTCCAGAATAGCAACCACCTCTGTTTCCTCCCAATGAAGTCTTCGGATCTGCTTCAAGATCTTGCTATAATTTCTCTTGGTCATATCAACATAGATCAATTTGCGAACGAAG
Source organism: Fusarium coffeatum (assembly GCF_003316985.1). Taxonomy (NCBI): domain Eukaryota; kingdom Fungi; phylum Ascomycota; class Sordariomycetes; order Hypocreales; family Nectriaceae; genus Fusarium; species Fusarium coffeatum. Next base: position 118,827 of record NW_022157883.1, on the reverse strand, counting down.
AGTTCCATGGGAGTGCGTTCCTTTTGTTCAATAGCTGAACGTTCCGGCGGGTCCACGTAATAGACAGCATTGTCGATAAGCATACGCTCTGGTTGTCCGATGTGCTGAACCGACTTCTTGCGCTGAAGGGTTTCGAGAAAGCTCATCATACGCGGGGCTGTTTCGGGATTTCGAAGGAGGTATCGACCGCAATTCTCGATAAGGTTGCAGAGAATCTCGATGTTCATACGTGAAAAGTCATCAAGACTGACTTTCAGACAATGAAAGACGACATGTTCCGGAACAATGCCGAATTTTGTTAATTCAGCAAGGTAGCGAATGTTGCTCAAGCGAACTTGACCCAAAAAGTCCTTCTCTTTCCGCCTTTGCAAGCTTCGAAACTCAGCATCGAGGTAGTCAACAAGACCTTTCGGAACGTCGGGCATGTATCGTCCCAATGTAGCAACGAGTCGTGACCATGACGGCAGCAAGTCGCTTCGGCCTTTTGGAACCTCGGTCAGTGCCTTGACAAGACGGTTGCGTGACGCCTTAGAGTTCAGAAAACAGAAGTCAATGGCCGTCTGGTCGACAATGTCCTTGTTTGTCAATTCTGGCAGACGAGCAAGGAGAGCGTCGACCTGTGCTCCAATGGTTCGATTTGCAATGGATGTAGACTGATCATCGGTAGTCTCAACAGTCTTAGTGGTTTCGGTTACTTCAGCCGGGTCCTGCTTCTTGCCCACCTGTTCGTCTGTATCCGTCTTTTTCTTTTTGCCATCCTCCAGCAAAATAGCTGGTACTTTACCTTTCAAATCAACCAGGTTTTCGTAGAAGCGACGCTCGTCTTCGTCTTCCCAGATTCCTGCACCGTCTCCCATAGAGCGAAGGTAATCCCCCGTCTTCACAAGACCGATGGAACCGTTGGAGGCGGCAAATGAATCGTCGGAATCTTTCAAATGGGGCATTTCAGCCCCAATAGCATCCGCGACCACTTGGGCGTTAGATACGAGGCGTTCCTGAGCCTTAACCTGTTTCTCGTAATTTGACTGGCGATCTTCGAAAACCTCACCAGACTTGACATAGGCCTCAGCGTTGCGCCGGGCTTGCGACTGTATCGACTTCTGGTCTCGAGTAATATGTCCTTTGACATCATCGAAATACTTTTTCAAGATACTTCTGAATCGCTCGCGCATTTCGGGTTCGGTAAAGGGTTGGTCTTCGTCCGCAGATGTCTCGTTCTCGCCACCATCACCATGCTCGGCGTCGTGTCCTTCTGTCGTACCATCTTCCTCTACCGTCTTGCGGCCATCGGCTCCCATCGGCTTCACACCGAGAATGTCCCAGCTGAATGACTTGACAAAGATAACGAGAAGCGGGAGGTTTGCGTGTTCGCGATCGTATCCGAGTAAATCCTTTAGCACTTCGAGAGGGAAGGGCTCTGCGCCAGTGCCCTTGTTCGTCCTGGTTTTCAATTCGGGTGTCTTGCCCGCAGCGCCTTTCATAGCGTCGTCGGGCTTGCTAACATCGTCGAGTGTCCTGATGACTCCTACAAGCCACAACTCTGTTACAACACGCAATAATGCGCGCTGTCGTGTGATGCGCTCCTTCTCTTCCTTCTCGCGAACCTCGGGTGCCAGAGACTTGAGAATACCCTTATCAGGGGTCGCCATGCCCTTCCCAAGCAGCCATGCCAGATATTCCGTAAATTCGCTAGGCCCAAATCGCTGATGGAGCGCACTGACGATTTCGACGCCAGCTTCGATCTCGCCGGGAGACTTGAGTCTACAAAGCCCTTCATAACAGGCAGATATGATCTCGGAAAGGTACTTGTGCAAGCTCAAGGTTCGGATTTCCTGGAGGAAGGTGCTGAGGGTTGCAGCAGTGACAGCGGTTCGAAGTCGTTTGATAAAAGCAGTGTTCTTTTTGAGTGATGAATCGAGGCTCTTCGCAACCGGGAACAAGTCTATGATCGTTTATGTTAACTGGCGAGGGCGGGGGAGGGATTGGTGGGGTAGGTGTAGAGATGATTCATACCAGATTCGCCATCCCATGCCTTTTCGTTCAACGTGCGCAGTTCGCCTAAGGAGATGGTAAGCTGCTGTGCATAAAAAGAAAAGAAACGAAGAGATCGTACGCTTTCTTGCGCGATCCATAGCGGGACACGACGTAATGGGAGGCGGTTCGCGACTTGGGTTGATGTTCTAAATCTGGATTATGATATGAAGTGGGTGGAGGCGGCGCTGCATTCGGCGCAGGCGGCCTGCTAAGGGATATGTTTCCCTAGGAATCGATGCTGTATGAAAGGCAAAAGAGCCGACATGGGTGATCCCGTCAAGCCAGGACGGAGGAAGTGCGAGGGGGCAGAGCCGGTTGGTTGTCGTTGTCAATGTGTCGAGTTTTGCCTTTACCTGACTTTGAGGTTTGGCAGTGCTAAGGCTAAGGTGAGGTAAGGTATCCCTAAAGGTGACTGCACTGCGTAGTGGTCGAGGTTAAGGTAGGTACTGACGGGACAGACCAGAGCCTTGCCTTAGAGGGTACTAAGAGTGGGGTTCCTGTGCCTGCCATTTGGTGGTGGCCCTCAACTGTAACTGGTGGTCCAGTGCGTAAGCTCTGATAGGTGCTACACTGCCATGAAACATGAAACCAGAGCATAGGTTTCTCTAACAAAGGGAACTCTTCCAATGGAATATCACAACCTTCTTTGGAGGTTTCTGTAAATCGCACTTTCTTGAGTACCTGAATAAACCACTGATAGGAATACCTATTAAATTCAAATTTCTTTAAATGCCACCATATAACTTACCTACCTACCTACTAACCTAAGTACATTCCTACTATCTACAATATCAATTGACACCGTCAACATAAATGGAAGGACTTCTCTAATAAACTCGTTAAACCCCTTGTCAAAGGTCTATTCTTGGTATAAATATCCTGCGGTCTTGTAATTGCCAACTTTTCTTTCTCTTGCCCACGTATGCGTACTAACTGATCATAGTACATGCGATCATGACCAATTCCCGTCAAACGATACGATGATCATCCCGTCGAAGTTCAACCATCTCCGGACAAAGCATTGATCATTGAAGACACAAGACTTCAACAAGCCGGGGTCAGGATAAACATGAATCTTGCTATCAGTATCACTTATCAGGCCAGTTACAAGGTGGGCCCCAAGTTGGCTGGTTGATACATCTCCGGCGATAATCGCAAAGCAACAAACGTGATTCGCCATCCGTTACCATCTCCTGATAACGATAAACCTTCAACCTCCGCGGATCAGACCAGACCACATGCATCCACTTAATTGCAACTTGCATCTCCTCGCTCTAAACCGGCAAACACGATATCATGAACGAAGCCTCAGCAGACCCAATGGGTACTATCAGGGGCCCTTCCTAGGGCCAAGGAACGGACAAACGGCTGCCACATAATGTCAGATCACCCAAGATAACAGTTATTATGCAGACTTCTGCCACCTACTTGGTGTCCAAATTCTCCTTGAAACAGTAATATCAATATCAATACCATATCAATCCTCTCAGTCGTGTGGCTTTTCATTCGAAGCTATTCACATCAAGCAGACCTTCACTCGCCATGGAAGGCTCAACAACCACCACAACTATCATTCCTCAAAATGATCACAGTCTTCCTCCATCACCTCCGAGCACGGCGAAGCCATCTCGGATAGGCAGTTTCCACGATCTACAAAGCCTCTCATCGGCTGATCATACAACTCTTGATGAATTCAAGCCATATCCCCTTCCTCCAAAGTCATTACCAAAGTCTGTCCTAAAGGAAGATATAAAAACTCCCGACAATTTTGTCGAAAGAGATCCCCGTCTTATCCGTCTCACCGGAGTTCACCCCTTCAATGTCGAGCCACCCCTGAACGACTTGTACGACGAAGGCTTCCTGACTAGCGAAAACCTTCACTATGTGCGGAACCATGGCCATGTTCCTAGGTGTGAAGATGACGAGATCCTCGATTGGGAATTCGAAGTTGAGGGCCTTGTCGAAAACCCAATCAAAATGACCGTACGAGATCTCATCAACGACTACCAGCAATTGACTTACCCGGTAACATTCGTATGTGCCGGAAACCGTCGCAAAGAACAGAACATTGTCCGAAAAACCAAAGGTTTCTCTTGGGGCGCTGCGGGCTTATCGACCGCTCTTTGGACTGGTGTAGCTATTGGCGACTTACTTGCTGCCGCAAAACCCAAGCGTGGTGCCAGATATGTTTGCTTCGAAGGAGCAGACAAGCTACCCAATGGCTACTATGGAACTTCCATCAAACTCAACTGGTGTATGGATCCCAACAGAGGTGTCATGGTGGCGCACAAGATGAATGGAAAGACATTGCACCCAGATCACGGCAAACCTGTTCGTCTTGTTATCCCTGGGCAGATTGGTGGCCGAAGTGTCAAGTGGCTTAAGAAGATAACGATCACTCAAGAACCTAGCGATAATTGGTACCACATCTACGACAATCGTGTGCTGCCGACTATGATCTCTCCCGAAGAGAGCGCAGATTTACCCGAAGTCTGGAAGGACGAGAAATACGCCATCTACGATCTCAGCACCAATAGCGCCATATGTTACCCTGCCCATCAAGAAAGAGTTCTTCACGCAAACGCGCCAGACAAATACAAGGTACGGGGGTATGCCTATGGTGGTGGTGGAAGACGTATCACTAGAGTCGAGATTACCCTTGATAAGGGTAAGACGTGGAGACTCGCAAACATCCGGTACCATGAAGACGATTATCGCAACGCACCTGAAGGTGATACACTCTATGGTGGACGAGTCGACATGTGGTGGCGTGAAACATGCTTCTGCTGGTGCCTTTGGGATCTCGACATCCCAATGGATGAGCTGAAAGGTGCAGATGATATCATGATGCGCGCTATGGATGAGTCCATGAACATCCAGCCTAGAGACATGTACTGGAGTGTTCTGGGAATGATGAACAACCCTTGGTTCCGTATCGTGATTCATAAGGAACACGATGCGCTTCGCTTCGAGCACCCTACACATGCTACTCTCAAGATCAAAGGTTGGATGGAACGTGTCAAGGAGGCCGGTGGCAATCTCACCAATGGTTACTGGGGTGAGGTTGCACCAGGTGAAGCACAGCAAGTTGTCGTCAAGGAGCCTGAGAAACAGATCTGTTTGACGAACCCTCAGGTTAACCGCCAGATTACTATCCAAGAGCTCAAAGCTCACGAAGGTGAAGATGAGCCTTGGTTTGTTATTCATGGCGAAGTTTATGACGGTACCCCTTATCTCTCGGGCCATCCTGGTGGCGCAGCATCCATTTTCGGTGCAGCTGGCCAAGATGCTACTGAAGAGTTTATGGCTATTCGTAAGTGCATACCCATTGAGTCTACATCTAGACGGTTTACTGACATTCAATATCCAGATAGCGAAAATGCAAAAGCCATGCTACGAACTTACCACATCGGCACTCTCGATAAGGAGTCCCGAGCCATACTCAGTGGCGATGCAGCCACAGCAACCGGTAATGCAACCCGAGATACTTTCTTACAAGCCAAGACCTGGAGCAAAGCCATCTTATGCAAGAAGACATCCATATCACCTGACACAAAGATATTCACCTTCAAGCTTGATCACGAAAATCAAAAGATTGGTCTCCCTACCGGCCAGCATCTTATGATACGTCTACGCGATCCTGCTACAAGAGAAGCCATCATCCGCTCATATACACCATACTCCGATGGGTCAGACTGTGGCCTGTTGGAGATCCTCATAAAGATCTACTACGATACACCTGAACGCAAGGGCGGTGTCATGACACAGGCTCTAGACTCAATTCCTATTGGTCATTGGGTTGACTTCAAGGGTCCTGTGGGCAAATTTGTCTACCAAGGTAACGGTCGATGTACCATCAATGATAGAGAGCGTCGTGTCCGTCGCTTCGTTATGGTCTGCGGAGGCTCTGGTATTACACCTATCCGCCAAGTACTTCGCGCCGTAATGCGAGACCCCAATGATACAACACCCTGCATTGTCTTTAACGGAAACCGCAGCGTGCAGGATATCCTCTGCAAGGAGGAGCTCGACAGTCTTGAGGCAGTCAATCCTTCGAAGTGCCGTATTGTCAATGCTCTGTCCGACCCACCGCCTGTCTGGAATGGCATTAAGGGTTTTGTTAACCAAGCGTTGACCCCTGAGCAGATGGTTTTACCCAAAGCAAGTGGCGAGGGCGATGAGCTGGTGCTCGTGTGTGGACCTCCACCAATGGTCAAGTCTGTCGAGGCGACATTTACGGCTTTAGGCTTCAAAGCCGATGATTTTGTGTTCTTTTGAGAGACGGAACGAAGTATAAATAATGATTGGAACGTTATCGAGTGGATTACAGGAGGGCGTTTTCAAGGGCGTTTCTAGGATAAACAGTTTTGATAGGCTTTTAAGGCTATGAAGCTTTATGACTTTAACTAACGTACGTAGAAACAAACACCATGCTATATATGCTTTCAATTTCCTGTGCCCCTATTCAGCCACACTCCCCCAAATAATATCAAAGACAGGATTCACCTGATCATTAGGTCGTAAATAATGCAATCGTATTCCTTTCTTTGGCCTCGGAACTTTAATCGAGATGGTTGATTTTGATCAATGTCCGCCCCCAGAGCTGCCTTCACTACTTTCCCCGCCGGCTCCATGGTTAGCAGGGTCAGGGTAGTACCATGCGGCAACAGCGATAGCAACATAAAGAATGATGAGTAGAAACCCTTCAAGGTAGTTGCTCTTTTGGTCTTGGAGAAATCGTCCAACAGTAAGGATGGCGAGAATAAGCATAACAAGGTCGAAGGGGGCAAAGTTGAGATCAAGACTCTTGTGGAGGCCCCAACTAACGATGACAGTAAGCGGGGCGTTGAAGAGGGCGGTTTGAAGCGTAGCACCGAGGACGTGGGACATGGCCAAGTTAATTTGATTGTCCCAAGCCTCATCGATAGCAGTCAGATGCTCAGCAAGCTTTTCGACCAAAGGAACAAGGATGAGGCCCATGAACGCGTCGCTGACATGTCCTCGTTCAATGACATACTCAATTTGCATGACAAGGATAACTGCAGTCCAAGCAACAAGACCGACAGAGATTACCAAAGCAATTATGCATTCGGTCAAGGTTAACTTGGCCTTGGCCATATCCTTGTGCTTGTCACGATCGTTGTGCTCATCTTGTTCAAATACAGCGTCGTAAATACCATGGTGAGTTCGGGCTTGGAAAAAGACGTAGACCAAGTAGGCGATTACGAGAAGAATCGAGACGATTCGCGAAATCTGAAGGGTCTTGTGGTCGAGGCTCTGGTTGTTGAGTGTATCGCCGTTTCCTACACCATACTCGAAAACAGTAGGAAGAGCTAGAACAACGCCACTAATACTGGTCAGATGCTATCATTTCACAACATTAGGTAGAACAAAACTCACGCAGTCAACAGCAAGCCGCTTCCAGCCTCACTGATAGCCTCACTGAAAACCTGTTCGTCTTCCAGCATGCCACCGACAAAGAAGCAACAGCCCAAGCATAGGAGCATGGTAGCAAGAATCGAACCGAGAATAGCAGCCTTGATAACGTAAAACATGTTTTTGGAGAGGAGTACCATAAAGAGGATGATTTCGACAATAGAGCCAATCCTGAGCAAAATTAGTTAACAAATCCTGAAAGTTGGCTTTTTGGGTAGACATACGTGATCTCGATGAGAACGCCCCAAACATGAGGCAGCTTCCGCGAAAGCTCTTGACCGGCGAAACCAATGAGGTTGGCACATGGGATCATGGCAATATAGGCCAACGCAAAGATGGTGACATGGTTATCGGGCATAGCATCTACTAAATGTAAGCAAGCCGTATTGTTAGATTCATTTTATTTGAGACGTACAGCGAACGGCAATGGCAGCAGGAACGAAGGGCCATAGAAAGTTGCATAGCAGACTGGCTCGACTCGTAGATCTGAACGAGATCTTGGAAAAGTGAATAGGGTGGAATCCACTGCGGCCACTCTCTCCTGCAGGTTTGATATATCGAGACATTTTGCCGTTTCCGTGTCCGTTTCGACCTCTGTCGCCTCTCTTTTCGTTGTACGTGTTTGGGACGGGAAGTGTGCGGCCGTCAGACGAGACTTGACGCATGTCGGGAGAATTATGTGAGCGAGAGCGATGGCGAGGGCGGTGGGAGCGTGAAGAGGAGCGTTCTCGATGATGATCTCGCGGCATCTTGGCGACCGTTTTGTAGTTAGGAATTTCGGGAGCGTCGAGTTGGTTAAGTCAAAAGACCAGGTCTAGACCGGTTCAAATGCCGAAGTTGCACTTGTGCTTGTCCTTGTCCTTGTGTTGTTGTGGTCAAGGTTCAAATGGGAAGACCAAGCGCGGAGGGAGCCAAGGGGAAGAATCCTGGGTGGATTGATATATGAGAGAGAAGGAACCAGCCAGTTGGTAGCACTTGCCAGCTCAAGACGATGCCAGCAGTTTTTATTCAGTATCAGTTTCCATGTTTCACCCTCCTGAAAATCAAGCTAATAGGGTCTCGTCCGTATCTGTGCTCCCAGTAAACAATGGGAGAAGACCCCTTGTAAGAGCATCAGCCAATGAGATAGCTCCAGCATGATGAAGATGCGGTCACTCAGAATCTGAGCCCTGCCAAGTTTCGGTGACAGTCTCAATTTTAGCATGGCTAGCATGGCCAAGCCGGGCCCAACCGTTAATTCTCGGCGGAGATTGCTTGGCGGTTCCTTGATCTCCGCCCTACATACCTTAGCTTTAGCTACGTCACTGATGCTGTGTGCCTCTATCAACCACAGACTATAGTACTACCTGATACTAGAAAAACAACGGATAAATGGCTAGGTACCTAGTTAGGTAACTTGCATACATCATTGTGCATTATGCTGTACACAGTAGATAACTAAAGAGCTTCTCTTGATCACTGTTCGTTACTCTATTGATTCCCATTCATCTCCTACCCAAATCCACTGGTGGCTGTAAACCAATCTTTTCTTTTTTACGCTTATTTCATTGTCCTCACCCAATATCTCCCCTTGGGTATTTCTAGACCCATTTCGTCTAACCAACCCTAGAACACCAAATGACAGCGTAGACTTTATAGTTGAAGCTTGTCCATTAGCCGAACAGGGGCATCTTGCTTTGTGGCCCCTTGTGCCGGTTTGCCGTCTACCTGCACCCCCTTGACGCCCTGTCTGACTTCATATCGAATCTGCAAGCCAACGCTCAAATCCTCCGCCATCATCTGCTGTTCCAGAATCCCCAGGCTTAGCGCCATCCCCGGACTCTTCCATTACAGACGCATTGCTGTTGGTCCCTTTCTCGAAAGCTGCCTCTTTGGCCCGGTACGGGACTGGTTCCGCGAGTATAACTGTTTCAGTGCCCATAGGAATGTTCAGCTCTGGTCCCATTGGCAGTGAATCCATGTCCACTTCGACGTTCAACAAAGTCTTGAGAATCACTTGACTTCCCGCCTTGCTCATCACTTCATTTGCCTGCTTGCACTGCTCTGATGCCACGCATTCCACGCAGCCTCGCTCGCAGCGGCAGTTTTCGACTCGTTTCAGTGCATCTCGCAGTAGCTGATCCACATGGTCGAATGCTTTGGTACTGATTCCTGAGCCTCCTGCGCCGCCTTTGGCATCGTAGAAAGTCAAACGTGCTGGACGTTTCCGTTGCGATTCTTGTTTCGCAAACTCTTTTACTGCCGTCTTACACTCGGTCCTTACATCGCCAGGCATGCTAATAACAAAGGCCGGCAGTAAGCTCATGATAGCATGCTCGGCAGCATGTATCGCGGCCGCAATGTGAAGTCTTCGCTCCTGAAGAATAGCCATCGCTTTCTTAGGCACATCAAGCCACATTCCCTTGCTGAATCGAATTACTGGGGGATTGTCTACTTGCACAGCATCCAGCACTCTGTTCTTCTTATCAACCTTCCAGAAACCGAAAACGTTTTGTTGTATCTTGATTGTTCCATAGTAAGCATGCGACCGGGAATCTGAAATCGTCCGAATAGCTTCTGTCTCGGTAGGATCAATATCGGTATAGTCACGTTGGACAGTTGTCCATTCCACTTTGACCCTTTCCACCCTGGCCATCCCTTTGTCAGGCTGGAAGTCCCGTACAAGGTATGGATTACCCTGGTGAAGAAATATGGCTCCGTCGTAAAGAGTGAAAGTTGCCCTGGAGGCCTCCAGTTCTTCCAACACGATGTTGCGGCCGTTGGTGATATCGACGATGGCGAAATGGTCATCTTCTGTGTCTCGAATAGCAACATACTTTGCAGGGATGGGTCGGAACCTATCGTGGCAGTGGAAGAATCCCATGTCGTCTCTAATGAGACGTTCCACGCAAATCTTCGGTAGGTCCCTGCCAAAGTATTTCGCATCCTCTCTTGGACGAATAGGCATTTCATATGCCGCACATTGAATATGCCCTTCACGTACCAGCATGTTCTCCAAGTCCACTTGCAACTCGCAGTTTGGCTTTGTGAATAACTCGTCCGGGTTCTGCATGTAATGCTGGTCTGTAGCAAACCCATCGCCAACCAAAATTGAAAGGGAATCCTTGTTACGACGGCCAGCACGGCCGCTTTGCTGGCGCAAATTAGCGATCGTATAAGGGAAGCCCCAGGTCATGACACAGTCGAGTGAGCCAATGTCAATTCCCAGCTCCAATGCAGTCGTCGCCACAATCCCGAGGAGCTGACCCTGAAACATCTCAGTCTCGATTCTTCGTCGATCTTGTGCTGTATAGCCGCCGCGATATCCCATTACTAAATTGGTGCATTCTGGCCGACCAAGATTCTCCAGCTCTTGTTTGATTGTACTAACAAGCAGCTCGCATTGCGCTCTGACTCGACAGAATGCGATTATTCTAACGCCTCTTAGCATCAACGCACAGAACAACCGTGCACATTCGAACTTTGTACTGCCTCGACCAGACGCTGGGTCACCAGGGTCCTTGAACGGGGTATTCCAGCAGAGAAATTCCTTGCGTCCTGATGGAGAACCGTCATAATCTATCAATTGAACATTCTCGATGCCAAAAATAGTTCGGAAATGTTGCTCAGGATTGGCGACTGTGGCAGAGCATGATATAAACTTGACACGCCGATTGCCTACAGCGGCGCATATTCTTCGTAGTCTCCGCATAATGAACGACATATGGGAGCCCATTTGGCCATTGTAATAGTGCAGTTCGTCCACTTGTAACAGTAAGTATCCACAGGTGAAGTAGTTTGCCAAAGTACGTACCAACAACATATTTCAGGTTCTTCAGGTATGACCTCCACCGCTCTTCTTGTGGTAATATGGTGATGTGAAGCATATCTGGATTAGTAAAGATGATTCTTGCTTGCTCACGGATATCGTTGCGCTCGGTCATTGGGGTATCGCCATCAAATGTCTCGATCATCGTCTCCTCGAGACCAGGCATATAACCCATCATGTCTTTCAGACTTCTCTTCTGGTCCTGTGCCAATGCTTTGGTAGGGAAGATATACATGGCCCTCGAATTATAGTCTTCTTCTAGAGCACGGATAACAGGGAGTTGGTAAATCAAACTCTTGCCGGAGCTCGTTGACGTTGACACAACAACATGTTTGCCATCATGTAAACTGTTAAGGGCTTCTGACTGATGTGCATAGAACTGAGTGATTCCCTTGGCGTTGTATAGGGCGTTGACTAAATCCTGGCTTAGTAGGAAATTGAGGTCTCCATATACGGGCTCTTGTTTTTCGAAAACTCGATGTCCGTCAGGAACAATTTGGCCAGTGTACCAAGGACTCTCTTTGAGCTCTTGTACAATCTCTGGGACCGTCTTTCGTTCCTTTGGAATACTCTCTGGGATCTTTTCGGCCGCCACTTCTGGGGGAAACTCTTCTGGTGCTGATGGCGTCGGGGTGCATGCTTTTGTCTGTTCTTTCAGTGTTTCAAGGGGATCGAGTCCTGCTTCTATGCATTTGTTGAGATAGGTACTGATGGCGTTGTTGAATTTTTGGTTTCGTCTCTCGATGAGATTTGTCATTTGCTTTTGGCTATAAACAGGCATTTTCAACTGTTCGTCTCGGAGCTTTCTGTTTGGCTTCGTCGGTTCGCCCCCTTTTCCCTGGACTTGCCTTTTGAGATCTCCGTCTATAAACTCGAGAAAGAGCACCTCCCGCCCTGAAGGTTCAAGATCTCGATCATGGTGTTTATCAAGACTATCCAGGCCAGTGTATCCACCTACCGAAGCATCGTGTGCAGGTGCTTGAGATCGGTGCGACCTTCCAGTCTTGAAAAGTTCGTCTCTTTCGGTTCCTTTGACGTCCAGTTGTAGCATAGTCTCATCGACATATGCAAAAAAGATGCCCTCGGGGCGGATCGCTACCATTGAAGCAATCTCCTCGACCAGCAACTCTCTCTTTATATGGGCTTCGACGGAAGACTTTACCGTGTCAAATGTTGTGGCAAGGTGTTTTCGAGTTGTGCAGAACGTGTAAACAAGGTTCAGAGCCCGATGCGTTCTTTCAATTTGCTTGAACTCCTCTGGCCACTCTACGACGCATGGTACCACAACGCTGCTGGCTTCCTTCTGAAGACTTGGTCGCCCTTTTCCTCCCTTGCCAGCTCTTCTGGGTTTCGAGTTGCTCGATTGACTCGAAGCTGGACTCCCAGCTGCAGCATCATCTTGAACATCCCGCTTGCGTTTTCCCTGATGGGATGACGATGATGCCGATGGTTTAACATCAGCATCAGAAGCACCTGCGTCTCGTTCTGAAGTTCCGTTGGGCATTTTCACGTCATTAGTACCGTCAAGGGTTTATATGGAAGTCAACTGGAGTCGATACGACCCGCGAAATCTGGCGCGAAAGTAACGACGTCATTCATTAAGGAGTCGCGAAATTGATGCCACATCACGTGCATACAATTAGAATCCAGGTACGTCTTCATGAACACCATAGAAACCAACACTTGGTGATACAGCTATGCCTAAGTGATTTATTTAATTTAAATAAATTTGTTTGCATGAATGTGACTGCATGACCAGCACACGGCTGTGATTCATCTCCTTCCGCCACCAAGAATGTCCTGTTCTTGTACAAAAGGCTTCCTAACCTTTCCCAAGGTCCAGTAATGATTCCCAAATGTAGCACATAGACAGAATTTTATAGTACCGTCCGAACCAGAAAACCATTGGACTCGCACAAGTGCCTCAACACGGCATGCCCATTCCAAGCTGGGCACGGCATTAAATGCTTCACGCCGCCGCTCTGCTGACCCATTCTGAAATCAGCAACTGGTGTAGCTAGAAAACTTATGCACCATGCCAAGTCCCCGTATATAATTCCGCCATCTCTTGGTGTCGTTCGTCACCTATGTCTGGGGTGTAACAGCTCTCAGCGCTCCTCGCCACCACCTAACTGTCTTGGAGTTCCTTTTGGATGCTGCCAATTTCATTCATGAAGATCTTAGCATTCGCGGCTGACATCTACGCAAGATTTGTTAGTCCAAACTAGTAATTTGAAGTCAAGGATATCACCACTTACCCGCATAGTGATGCTCACGGGCTTAGATTCTGCACCTTCAAAAGCTGTGAAGAGAATTCCCACGGACTTCAATGAAGCTTTTTCTTGGAATTCCATAGCAGCAACAAGTGCTGTGTTGAGAATGACTCGATGAGTCTGATCCTGGCGCATGATGAGACGGGCAACCTTGTGTCCTTGCGTTCCCCCTGCTGCCTCCTCGTCTTCTTCAAGAGCTGAAGCATCAAATGATCCGGGTATAACAGCACCGTTGTCGTCGTACTCGACACAGGCTACAGGCACGTTGATCTTCAACATACCTGCGCCTCGTTCTTTCCAGCCGGCTTCCTTGTCATGATAGAACATCTTGGCTCTCACAGATACAATTGTTGCTTCTCCAGCTTCGCCATCATTGACCTCAACTATGAAGTGTTAGCATTCGTTTGACAAATCGGAAAATTGTTCTTTTACTTTTCTGTAGCTTGAGCTTCTTCTTTTCGTCGGATTCCTTCTCCGGAGAAGCAGCCCGCTCGGTCTCGGCAGGTTGTTCGCTCTCCTCCCTCTCGTCATCGTCGTCGTCCCCTTCCTCCTCCACGTCACTGTCGGGAGCTCCAAAGGGTTTCGCAGGCTTCTCACTTTTAGGCGCCTCTGCTCCGGGTGCGGCGAAGCTCGAGAGAGGTTTGCCAGCCCCGAGAGCGGATCCAAAAGTGCTTCCACCGAAAGGGCTTCCGTTAGTCCCAGACGAAAGACCAGCAAAGGGTGACGCTCCGCCGGAGCCACCAAAGGTCAGCTTGGGCGCTGCTGCCGGCTGCGCAGCTGGGGATGCGGATGGAGAAGCAAATGAGCTCAGCGAGGGCTTGCCGGCGATGGCTGAGGCAAAAGGACTGGACCCCTGAGAGCCACCGAGCGAAGCAAAAGGCGATGTGCCAGAAGATAGCTTGCCAAATCCAGATGCCGCAAAAGCGCTAGCAGACGTTTGTGGTTGAGACTTTTTCGTGGGTGACGTGCCCGCCTCGGTTTCTTTGGCCGACTCTTGGTTGGAAGTAGCTGTCGATTGCTATGGCAGGATTAGTTAAGATCTTGTACCTCCTGTCGTAGTGATATAGGGAACATACAGCCTCTGTATCCTCGTCGCGGTGTCGCTTCTTCTCGGGCTCCAGTCTTAAAGATCTGTCTTTGGCCGAATCGGAAGAAGCTATGCTATTCGTATCATTTTCCTCTGCCTCCTTGCTTCCTTCTAGTTGATCGTGTGCTCGCTTCTTCTTAGGTGAAGTGATCTGCTCCTTCATATCCTTATCGGGCGCATCCGAGGTGTTGGCAGCATCTTCGGCGCCAGACGTTGGGGGATCTGAGATAGAAGACTGCTTAAGTTCGCGACGTGTGGCGCGTGTCTCTGCGTCCTCCTTTGTCTCGACGTTGAGGGGTTCGTTCTTGGGGCTGGCGTCGGGAGCGTCGTCGGCCATGGCGTGCGGCGGCTCGGTGTGATGACGGTAGGATAGAGTTGAAGTATTGCTGGATATGAGAGGGTAATAAAACGACTTCCAATTATGGACCCGAAAGCTATGAGAAACTAGGCAAGAAGCAAAACTCTTATCGGTCGTAGGTGCTACTCGACAAATCTATGCGCTGTACTCGGGATCGGGCTGGGCGCAGGTTGTCTGAGTTGGGTCTTTTGTCGATGCTAGAAGCTGGCGGTTCAGTAAGTGGAACCAATCAGATATATGCAGAGTCGCCAACGTCGAAATAACTAAAACTAACCTACACCTTGTGCTTGGGTATTCACCGCCCACGTTTACACCAGCGACAGGGAGGGGTAGCAGAAGTGCAGAGATTGAACGTCATAATTGATGGGCGCTAATGATATTAATATACAGAGGTACTGAGTTTGAAAATTATTAGAACGGTTTATCGAAATGGTCACAGGCGGTCTATCAGAAGCCTTTATTCAGATTTGACTCGACAAGGTCATTTGTTCCACCGAGGTTGGGTACCAGAATCATGGGACCAAAACCCGCCAGTTCATGGTCACAGCAGGGGTTGTAGCCTGCCTTGATTTTCCAAATCCTGGTTTTCAATCATCGGGGAGGACGGAGACGATCCAGGGGTGGCATATGCAATTGTGAGTCTGACTCTCATATGTTTCACTTTGCAGCCGGAAATGCGTGTCTCGTACAGAGTTTGGTTCCCGTAGCATGATTGGCAAACGCGCTCTCACGCATGCATTAAGTTAGACACCCAATACGGATATCAGATACAGCATGCTAGATTCGGCTTGCATAACAGCTTATCATCGAGTGAAACACGTCAGAAGACAAAATCGATATAGATTTCCCATCAAGTACCTAGATCAAGGGCCAAGGATCGTTCCCTGACGCTCGACCGCCATAATACAATCCACAATTCTATCAAACTTCCATGGGTACAATTACACCGATTCTAAATCAATCGTTTTGATCCGCTGCTCCCTCGGATTTTGTAATAGCCGATTCTCAACACGCCATTTTCTTGGTAGAAGCCAGAACTTAGCTGATAAAGCACAGGCAGCCCAAACCAAGATAGAAGACGAGAAGAGGATACACTGCAAGGAAAACCCGGTTCTTGACGACGCCGCTGCCACCCAAGATGCTAACACCAGCGGCCAGAGACCAAGCGATCAAGACAAGGTAAATTGGGATACGAGCGATCCAGTGGAGACCCAGGGCAGACATCATGGCAGCAAGAACCAGAGGGAAAAGAGTGTAGCCAATGATACAGACACTCTGAGCAAATGAACTGCACAATGAGTTAGTAACTAACACGTACGTTGGACCAGATTGGGAAGACATACATATTTCCGCCTAGCAGCTTGATTTGCAGAGTCACTACAGCCTCGCCGAGCCAGATCATGGCGAAAACGCCGCTGAACACAGCATCTCGCTGTTCAGAACGAGCAGTGAAGCTCAGAAGAACACTCAGAAGCAGGCAGAAGATCAGAGGACCCCAAAGATCCCAGTCGCGAAGGCCGGGTGTCATATTGCTCTGCAGCAAAGCTTCAGCGTCGACCATGCGACTTGCCAGTCCAGTAAGCTCCTCTCTTGTCCCTGAAAGACCTGCACCACGGATGCTTGAGTAGGCGCCGCGAAGGCCCCCTTCACTGTCGAACATAGTACCACCTAGAAGGTAACGGGGGTAAAGGACCTCTCTGAGCTTAGCCCAGACGGCAAGCAGGTCGCGACGCAATGTCTCCCATACAGTCTCGTCAATTGTGTTCAGAGGGGCGCTTCGGTCTTCGCCGGGGATGCGCGATGTCAAGTATCCTTCGTTCAGTGGTCGCGATGATGAGCTAGAGCCGATGTTGCCTGTCAAGGGCTGGCGGGAATTCGTCGCAAGGGGGTCGTCGAAGTCATTAAGATCAGCTATACGAGTGTGAGTCCGACAAATTTCACAGTACAAGAGCTCATAGAATGTAAGGAAGTGCTATGAGGATCGTGAATAGTCGCTTACCATCATCAGGATCAATCAGGTCGTCCTCATCCTCCAGAGGTGGGTTGGCATAGTGCCCTCGAGCGCTTGAGGCTGACATGATTTGAGCTCGTTGTTAAAATTCGTTTCGAGAAGTGAACGTGTCGGCGTTATGCGCCAGGTCGTCGTGACTGTCGTAGATGAGGGTTTACGTTGTAGTGGAATCGGAGAAGCGAAAGTTGCTGAGTATAAAGGCTGACGTACGTTGAATCTCTAATAATTGCGAAACGTCCACGGTCGCCTCTCTGGAAACAACCCCTTGACGAGACGTGGCCCAAGCTTCCTTTAGACGCCACCAATCAGATGAGCCCATCTAAAACCGTATATACCTACTTCAGGCACACTCAACTATTTGTTAGTGGAGGGTCCAGTATGAGTTCCATCCCTTAATACAATTGTGTCGATTTTATCATTGTCGACTTTTAAAGTCAACAATGAACTCACTATGAGATACTTACCTAAGAACTACCTAGACAAAATTGATTCTCTGAATAAGTAAAATCAATAATGTAGGTTAATTCAATAAGACCATGGCAGTTTAGGTAAGTCACATCAGTCCGGTCCAGTACCAGACAATCACCGTCACGATAAATACTTGTTTCCATCTTGAACTCGATAGCAATAGTAACTGAGATATATTTAGTCGATTATCTGTTCAGAGCATATTAAAAAGGGTTGACAAGAACTCGTTACTTGCAGCACAACAAGCACCCCATCCTATTCCAGACCAATGCCACGCCCTAGCCAAATAATTAAGACGCCAGCGTTCATATCGAGTGGTCATACTACAGTATCAACTCCCCCGTCATTGTCTCACGACTCAGCATGATGATTCAAATGACTTTACACTCATGTCAAGTGCTATCAATACCATCTGCGGCTGTGGTCACGAGTTTCCTCAGTTGAAGGAGGTGCCTGTCCATTCCCAGTCCAGTGCTGCCCGTTGTGCTGCCCGTTATTCCAATGGCTTGGATGCTGTTGCGAGGAGTTATCCGCGTAATTCTGTTGGATCCCGTGGCTTTGGTGGTTGTTGTACGCAAATGCATTCTGATTTTGCTGGTAAGCAGATGGCTGCGGGAGCCAAGAATTCCCATGGCCGTTGGTTGTATGGTTTTGATACCCCGTTCCATGCGAGCTATAATCTGCCGTGCCTTCCATGGAAAACTCAGTCGAGACTGAATCCTGCTGTCGTTGATCCTCTCGGGCCCAACGCTCAGCGGCTTGATTCCACGGCCCCTCGTACGAAGTTTCAGCTCCTTCGGGATCCCAAATAGGGAGACCGTCTGGAGGCTGGGCCTCTCCCGATGGTTGGCCATGGCCATATTGAGCTATGTTTCCGTTGATACCACAAAGGGCCCAGGCAAAGACAGCAACGTCTCTGATGGACTGCATGAGCTGGTCCATGGGCGGACCTCCAGCAGCCTGAACTCCGCTACGCAGCGGCATATGTTGCGGAGCATAGGGAGCCTGGAAATTGTGGTAAGACTCGTGCGCGTACTGAGCCTGGAAAGGCTGCTGTGCCCAGGGAGCAGCGAAAACGCCGCGGTCGTTGGTAGAAGGGATATTGGGGTTATGGGCATCAGGAATCTGAGGTCGTGCTCGGCGAATGATAACGACGAGGCCATCAGAAGTACAAGAAACAACAGCTTCTAGTTCAACAGAAGGTGCCAGCTGTGGTGCGGGGCGACTGCGTTCACTGCGTTCTCTGCTCGCCCGTGGTGTGTTAGTACCAACAGGCTGCGGAGACGGAGGGGTGGGAGGAGTCTGATATCCGCCAGCTTGTGAGTTACGAGAGTTAGAGCCCAAGGCGTTGGAGCTTGTGGTACGCGATTCCCCTGATGTCATGTCATCAACAGAAAGGAAACCATCTTGCATTTCCACGTCAGGCTCTGCCTTGACAGAAGGACCAGCACCGGCGCTGGCGCAGGGACGTTGGTAAGAACTCGAGTTGGAACGTGAGTCAAGGTCCATGGCGCCATCCAGTTTTACACCACCTCCTTCGGAATCACTGGAGCGGCGACTTTCAGCCCGTTGTTGACGGTTAGGTGCCAGCGAACCTCTGTCAGACCTATTCTGATCTGGACTTGGGCTACTGGTATGCTGGTTGGAGTAGTAGGGCGGCTCCTCGCTTCTAGCAACTCCATCAACGTTGGTGGCGTCAAGAGTGGACTCTCCATCGATGTTACTCTCTTCATCTTCGAAGTCTTCTGGTCGTCGAGGGTCTCTGGACCAGAAGCGCAAGTAGGCAATGGAATCGTTAGCCTTGGCACTCTCAAGACATCTGACAGCGTCATCGAGGCAGCTTTCTCGAATACACTCGTAGAAGCTTTTGTGCTGAACTTGATCGGCCGGAACCCCGAGAATAGAAGCGATAGAATCCGTTGCAAACATCACAGTCAACGTTCTCGTAAAACGGTTCAGAATAAGAGCGGCTCGAGGTTCGCGCTCCACAGGTGGCAACCTGAACTTGGAAGACAAATGTTCCAACATGTGGTATCGTGGGTCTCGAGGAGAGCGAGAGAAGAGACGTCGGACCTGGGGCGCTGCCAAGGCACGTCCTACTTTGAATTAGCAACGGAAACACGATATATCAAATCAGAGGTGCCTCTATATGAGACCACCCGGGGTATAAACGTACTCTCGCTTTTAATATCACATCGATAAATACTGATACAGGCAAAAAGAACGTCGTGAACGATAGAAAAGACGCATTCGGTGCTTACCCAGCGACCGTCACGAGAGCGAAGACGTGCATAGTGCAGAACAGCAGCCTTGTCCAGCAAGACGCCGCGACTATGGATGGATCGCGCATAAGGGATTTCCTCTGGGTGAAAATATTCGAAGGCGGACCTGCCAGATACCTCCTGTGGAGAGTAACCAAGAATCTCAAAGATAGAATCAGAGGCGTAGAGGATGTTGGCATCCGGATGTAAATCTGTGGTTGAACATATGTTAGAGCGACCTGGTGATATCCTCACACGACAGGGATAACTCACTATGTATAGTCAAAAAAGTATGCTCCATGAAGATGACGACGCAAGAGCAGCGAGCTCCGCAACGAATTGGTTTCGTTTGGTCTGTTTGGTTTGCTGGAAAGGTTCTAACAGAGAAATATGCAGGGCTTGTCCGGTGCTTGTTGGCTAATACCAACTAACTGGTCACTGGAGAGGCAAAACTTGGATATCCAGGAAATAGAGTTCGAGCAAGCGCACCAAGGGACGTCGGCGATAAATCGAGACAGTTGGAGGCGATTGAAATGGGCTGAAGCACTCCCACCATGAACAAGTCTAGCTTGCTAACTCGAGATAGTCTCTTCTGGCGTCAACTGCTAAAGTGGACCCTGAATGATACAGAGCACTAATGTACCAAGTGATACGGATAGTGGAGGGTGGCTTGCAGGGGGTGTATGGTGAAGCCCTTGGATGACAGGAGCACAGACACGACGGAAGACGAGACGAGAAGCGAGTAGGGTAATGGGTGGTGGGAGAAGGGGACCAGAAGTTCAGAAGACTGGAGTTTCTGGTATACAGGTTGACTTGAGTTGAGTTGAGTGTAGGAATAGACAGATATAACAACAATTGGGGTCAAGTTGAGATGAGAAAGGCTCTGGTACTGAAATACCTGGCGGTTAAGATATTCTCTCTACGGTGCCTAAGAGCACTGAGGAGCAATGAAAGGCAAACAGAGTGAAATTAAGTTGTGTTATGTTGAGTTGAAGCTGCTTCAGATAGGAGCGGGCACCGAGATATATAACTTGGTGACTCGACAGTAGGCCCAGTGCTGCAGATTTCAGGTCAAATACCGAGTCGGAGTGACAGGGACTCGGAGCAATCAGCATCCGGAACAAAGACCCTCGGTTCGGTAGTACAGTAATACAGAATAGGTAGAGCTGGCTGAGGGGAGGGGAGAGGCTTAAAAAACCAGGAAGCAAGAAAAAATAAATTGAAAACAAATGAAAAATGAGAATTCTATAACGAACTTGGCTAGGGCCCTGCTCGAAGACAATCCAAGAAAAAAGTGGCTTGCTTGCTTCCAACGTCACTTGTGACAGACAGTACCTGAGTGCAGTAGCTCGTTACAGTATGGAAGACTCTCCCTGTCAGTAGGCCGTCTTGTAAGCTGGTCCTGTTGCTATACATAAATCTCCCTCGAGCCCAAGTGTTATCGTCAACGATGTACTAGACTATAGTAGACAAACAAAGTCGTTGTCGACAATATATCGTCACTTTGAAGTACTGTCATGTAGGCATGCATCCAAGACCAGTTTGCGTACAAGGTATACCCCAACCCGTCACACAGAGAGGGTTGAGGTGAGGGAGAGAGGTCAGACACGAACTGCTACTTACAGCCATGTTGAAGAAACCCCGACGTTCCTCGAGGATGCGCCGCGCAGGTTTACCGTACGTACAAAAGAAGAAGCGAAGCGAGGACAAGCCAAGCCAGGGCATGGACTTGGACTCGGGATGAAGAATGAAGCTGCAGTCGCGTGGCTGCACTGATGGACGATCACGATGGCTTACTGGGTTACGGTTACGTCGCACTGTAAAAAAGCAAAGAGGCTCAACCCCATCCTTGACCCTTCATATCAATGGTCAATATTCGAAGGAGAGGAGGGGAGACAACAAGAAAAAAGTTTTCAATGCTGCAGGCTGTCTTGTTTGGCAAGTCAATGGAGGAAACAATTGAGAGAAAATGATCAACCATGGCACGCCCACCCCTTGGCTTGGACAGAACAGAATGATAGGTAGGCGATCCCTAAAATGTCGCTAGTAGTTAGCTAGTCGTCTCAATTGTCCTCCTGACTCCAAGGCCGTTACCTGAAGAGAATATGATATGTAATAAGAATAAAGTTAGTACTAATGCGCAATACCTACAGTACAATGCTATGTCGGATGAGGTGGTGAGAATACAGATACACTGCAGGTACCTTAGTACGCGACGACGGGCAGGAATGACGTTGAACAGAATGACGACAGGGGGGCATCAACGGAAGTGGAAAAGTAACAGTGGCTGATAGTGGAGCGGGGGCTCTAACGTTGGAACTAAAACCGTCCCGATGCAACGGCAGGACAGCTGGAACAAGGATCGAGGATGTTGGGTTATCAATCGAATAACAGTAAATTCAAAGCAACAAGCCATATTGCTAAGTAACATTCAATGCCTTTCAATAGCATAACAGACAGTAAGTGGCAATGAAGCCATTCAGTACACGATAGAACATGTCCTATTTCGATGCAGATGGTATTCGACACGCTGAAGTGACACAGTTCATTGTTGCTTCATCTTTTTCAAGGTCTTATAAGCATTGTTACCTCAGATCAAGGACAAGGTGCATCCGTATCTTTCACTGCATTCCCTCTGTCGACGATTAAATGCGTGCATGTTA
Organism: Fusarium coffeatum; assembly: GCF_003316985.1. Taxonomy (NCBI): domain Eukaryota; kingdom Fungi; phylum Ascomycota; class Sordariomycetes; order Hypocreales; family Nectriaceae; genus Fusarium; species Fusarium coffeatum. Next base: position 96,428 of record NW_022157883.1, on the reverse strand, counting down.
GTACGACTCTTGACCAAATACCAAAGACATTCGTTACAATCGCCTTGTGAGCCGTAGCACAAAGTACATGCCATGCCATGCCATGCCATACAATGCCAATATCCGGTTCAATATGCTACACCCTCTCTGTTCGAGGATGACTGTTGGTTCCAGAAAGAACCACCACCAGTGGTACAGTAGCCAGCCGTTAGCTCTGTGGATACACAAATGACTTGAATATTAGCCTGTACCCTCCGGGACTCGAGAAAGAAGCAATTCATGAATTATACATGGAAGCATTCATGGCAAGACCCTTGTTTCAGTACATAGTAGATACCCACTAAGGTAGGCTGTCTCCTAGACAGCAACGCCCTGGTGTAACTGTGCCACTGTACTACAGTAGCGTAGTCAGTACAGAATCATTCTCTACAAGCGCGGGATCTGAATGTCCTCGAGTTATTTGGCTCCCAGCTTCTCAAGACGGCTCCCCGCCTTAGTTGTTGCACAATACGGATACAGGACAGCCCATTTTCATGGCATCCCGGCCCTCCTCCCTTCTTCAAGCCACACCAAGGGACCAACGGACGGACGGACGGACGGACGGACGCTTCTGATCCCGGTCCACCCTATCGCTTTGCAATTCTGCAAGGCGGACCTTGTCATGTTTGTGTCCCTGAACCTTGCAATGTTCATTGGGGAAGTCGTTGCGAGGACCCTTGATGACGAGCAACCTTATTAAATAGTCCAACGCCACTAAGCGTAGCATTAACACCTGCAATGGTGACTGGGATATCTCCAAGGAACTGTACATAGGACGGCTTGGATGGTCGGTGGTTCACTAATTAACCAGGTACGGTATGGATACAAATGTGAGTGATGATCGACAGCTAGTGCCGCAGGGCGATGCCTTAGCCGGAGAGCAATAGATATACACTAATGCCGTTTCACATGACGAAGGCTTGACTTGACTTACTGACTGCTTTCACGAAGAAACCAAAATTCTGTCTTTCGTTAGTAAAGTTTCAAGAATCACAACCGCGTGAGCTAGGGTTTGAATAGTGGCGGACCCTGAGCCATAAAGCATTGGTAAACTACCAGGCTGCGGACGCCTGCATCCAATGTGCATTGCATCTAAATAGGTAGCTTGAGAGATCACGAAACCGAGCCGGTCCTTACACCGCATTCGTTCGTTTGCTATGCTTCCTCGCTCTGGGCACTCATGCATCAAAACAACGTACAAGACTCAGGTTTGAAGAGGACGATGAGATGACGTGCATGTTAGAATTGACCAAGATCGAGATTTATCTACTGAGATACCTAGACGTTAGACTATCTACGTAGCATCTCGTAGACGGTGACAAAGAGCATAATTCAAGCACCAGATGATCGATAATGCTCCCAGAGAGCTTTACGTGATACAGACACTTTTGGTTTTATAGCATCGTATGGTCATGCATCCATTAGTAGTAACCGTCAAGATCTTGTTCTTCGATATCGAATGTTGAAACCTTTACCTTTTGGTCAGTCTAAATAGTCAGTGCGATCCCTAGAGTTACTATCAGACACACCATAAACTTGATCATACATATAGTAGCTATAATGTGGCGAGTCTTGGTTTCTTATGCTTATGAGATACTTCAGATGCGAAAGAGCAACTACCTGCTACACAGATTGTGTGATTCATTGCTACTGACCTGCCCATGCCAGATGATGATTTGAGAGAAGCACGATCTGCAGCCAGGAGGGAATGCTCCATGGCTGTGTTCCATATCAGACACCGCTTCCATCTACAAGTCATCGGGCTTGCATCTGTCTAACCTCATGACTAGTAACATTCCATTGCAGCATCTCATGGAAGCCGTTGTTGTGTGCGTAGTACCTGCCCGTTAGCATCACAAATCTCGGCTATCAAGGTGGCAGGTCCGTCTATATCGCCTTCTTCCACCTTCCAGGTGCAACGCTAGGCAAGTCTAGTGGGCAGGTGCTCTAGAAGGTTCAACTCACCCAATCAAATGAAGCGATGTAGCTCTCGACTCCACTTTATCGGATACCAGGGGCACTGTTTCTTTCAACAACACGACACATGGAACATCCCGTCAATTAGCATCTTTCGACTTGACGCGCACCGCGTCCAACTCTTTTTTTCTTGAGTGTTTCTTGATCATAGAATTGTCTACAGGCGATACAGGGCGACCATTTCGAATTCGTCTCATATAACTGCTAATCAGACCACCGAGCATTGTTCCATCTGAACTTTTCAGGTAACGCAGCTTTAGTCCTGCTCTAACGGCAATTATCGAGTTACCAACTTACTAACGCCGATATCAAGTCCTGGCTTGTCTGCATATCCGAAAAGGGCATTGAAACTTACCAGTGGACTACCCTTGCTCTCCACTTCTGTATATGTTATATTCATAACGCTTTTCAAGGTCAATCAAAAACAGCTACAGACGTTGATCCTCTTGGCAATATGGCTATCGCCCATGATCCCTTTGAACTGCCAAAGCTACGTTCTTCGTTTATCCTCGATGTAAGTATCGACAGAACATTTTGTGGTTCACGCGATCTGACGAGATGTATAGAACGATACAGAATTTCTAGAAAATGACAATGTTGCCGGTACGACTCCTTATTGATCATCACTACCTCATTGTCTAACGCGGGAATCTCGGTTCTCTACTACAGAGTTCTTCGATGTCAAGTTTTGTCCTTACCAACCTTTAGACGCTGCCCCTGTCTTTGCAGCCATTAGCAAAAAGCATGTTAGTCTCCCTGAGGCCAGTTCTTTCTTTCAAAACAGCCCCTCACGCTCACCTAGGTCGTTATCTGCACCCTTTCTCAAACAACTGATAGTAATCCGTGCGAAATACTCTCTGTGATAAGAGATGATGATGTAGGCGTTACAAAATGCATCATGCATGCCCTAACCAGACCGCTGACTCTGCCTAGGATGAGGCCTCTGCGTGCTGTTGTACTTGGACAAAGGATCCGGAAACTGGAGCTCCCTACCTTTGCATTGGTGGAGTCGATGCCAAAGTCAAGATCTATGATGTTGTGAACGGAAAACTATACAGGGTAATATGCCTTACCAGAAGAATGTTGTACCATGGCAATTGCTGACTTTTGTTTGACCAAAGTGCCTCACTGGCCACGGAGGTGTTCGTTCATCCACCCAACCCGTATATCTCTAACTCAGAAACTTATGCGAAGCAGGATGTCAACGATTTAGCAACTTCGCCTGCAGATCCCTCTATCATTGCCTCTGCATCAGGTGATACCAGTATTCGTGTCTGGAGTCTTGACCCAGTGCATGCTAACCGCCCATGCTTGGTAATCCTCTCTGGTGAAGGTCATTCATGGGATCTGCTCAGCTTGGTAAGTCCTCTGTACACTTGATTAAATGTGACGACAAGAACTAACAGTGTTCATCAGGCGTTCCATGATACAGGTCGGTATATTCTGTCAGCAGGCCACGATCAAATCATCAACCTGGTAAATACTACAGAACGATTAAAATATAACTCTTCTAACTAGCCAAAGTGGACGATTCCTGAACTGCCGACCGAGCCTATCCAAACCCCAGCTCGAATTCATTATCCTCACTTTTCAACGTCTGCTGTCCATAGTGGGATCATAGACTGGTAAGTTCTGCATATGTGCATGCATACCATGATTGCGTGGCTAACAGAGAAAGCGTGGCATTCTACGGCGATTGTATCCTCTCACGAGCATGCCATGACAACGTTATCTCGCTTTGGAGGATAGAAGGGTTTTCGTCCTCAAACCCACCTCCTGCGGAGAACGAGGCGCCGGTGGCTCAGACCACCATTCCAAGTAACTGCGAGGAAGCGAGTCGTCTTACGCTCTCGGCATTTGTTCCCACAGTCTCACCGGAATGCCCATCTCAATACACCACACTGCTCCAATTCGCAACTCCCAATTGCGGCCCTCAGTTCTTTATGCGTTTCAAATTGCATTTTGTACCGGATCAACACCCTGTTTTGGCTTTCTGTAACGCCGGCGGCAACGTTTTCTTCTGGGATTTCGAACGTTTGGTAGCATATCGCGAGTTTATGGAAGCTTACAAAGATCCCGGAAGGGATAAAACTAAACATCTTCCTCACCCTAGCTGGTTGAGACCTGTAAAGGCTCGCCCCAAGCAGGAAATTAGCAAAGGCCGGCATGGAGGTGGCGACAAAGATATTCCGAGTGCTTTCAAAGAGGATGCTATCAAGTTAAACGAAGAGATTCCAGACGGCTACAACGCAGAAACCCTTGAGACCTGGGCGTCTAGGTACAGTACGGGTGATCCCCACGAGCCTCTGAAGGCACATAAGACGGAGTCTTCATCGGCAACCTTTGTAGGGCGACAAACAGCATGGAGTCCCGGTGGTGAGTGGTGTGTCGTAGTGGGCAGTTCCAACCAGGCGTTGATTCTCCAGCGATGGGCCAACAAGGGCTCAACATCTAGGGCGTCTGCCTCGGCGTCCGTGCCTCCTTCTGTATCGGCGCAAAACGGCACAGCTTGAAGCTTCTAGCTTACGGTCAGAGTCCCCTTATCGGGAGACTGTTATATAGTGATAGCGAAGTATCTCCCTCGGAATCATCCGAAGGATTCAATACATTTAATGTGGCACTGTCCAGTTCGCCGCCCTCATTGACCATCCTCTCTAAATACCTTCTTGCCTCACTCTGTTCCTTTGATCTGGCTTGCTGTGCTTGCTCAGTCTGTAGCATTGAAGCTGAACTGATGGGCACTACCAGATCTGCCAGGTAAAGGGACGCCATTGCACGCAAGCGAAGATAATGTGGATTCTTCGAGTATGGTAGCTCTCGAATCAGTTCGTCCATCCTCTTCGTAACGTCCTGCATAGCAGATAGTGATTGAAGCCGTAGCTCATCTTTTCTTCGAATCAGCCTCGTTTCAGGACTGTCCGTGTCATCACTGCCGAAGTTATCGTCATGGCCGAACGATTCTTGGAAAGATTCTTCTTCAGTGTCATGTATCAGTCGTTCCAAAAGCAATACGTGCTCTGCATGTATGTTGTAAATTTCACAGCTGAACATGGCGATCCAGAAATCCACCGCAGAAACGATGTTGGGCATCTTTGAATCATACGGATGTTGTTGGATGAGTGTGTCGAAATAAGCCTTGACTTTGTTCATATTTTCTGCTCGACCCCATCTCTTGGTGGTCGGTTTTGTCTCACGGGCTTCTTCATGTTGAGCATTTTCACCTTCTCGCATGAGAATCTCAGCACCGATAGCCCAGAGATTGTGATGCCGAACATCAATAGGAAGACCAGTCGGTCGCAGTTGTAGAAGCAGGCTGTAGGTACGAGAAGCTTTCTCTATCTCTCCCTGGTCGACGAAGTGGTGACAAGATTGCAGAAGAACATCAAAGTGTCCGCTGCGCTTGCTATTCGTTGCCTTTTTCGACTTGGGACGTGCCGCTTCATCACCTTCTGTCTCTGGATCTTCATCACTTTCAGGTTCAGCTGCCGAGGTGCTGCGGCTGGGAAAACCACGGTGCGGGAAGTCACGAATATGTTGTGAAGGGTTCTCGTCTGTTTCCGAGAGACCTGCGATGGCGAACTGGGCTACTAATCCGGGAGAGTGGCTCAGAGGGTTGATGGAGCTTGCGGGGAAAGAGCTTGGAAAATCATCATCCTCTGTGAGTTCTAGTCTCTTGCGCTTGGTAGACTGACTCTGCTGAGAAAAATATGGCGGGTCTGGTAGAGTTGTCATTGTTGTGGTGAAGATGTAGATGAGTGTAACAGAGATGTTGATTTGAGGTGTTGAAAGTCTTGAATGGATGGCCCCACTATCGTAGTACAGCCAACTCTATATTATGCTTTGAGGTGAATACATAGGTGGGTGCTTAATTCATAGTACTTGCAAAGACCAAATTCAAGAAACTCGTAACCGGGACTATTCCGGCGTGCTAATCAAAGCGAGACGTTTGACGGACGACAAAAGACAAGGTATAGTCACTCGACGGGATATCAAATGTTGCCGCCCAAGTTCATCGCAAACACAAACGGATTGATCAATGCTCTCTGTTTCATTTCAATTGACCCAATCACAAAGCACAGCATACCCATCCTATATACATGACCTCCCTTGTAGTTTTACATCTGCTTTGTTTAGGTTCGGTCGAAGTAAGTCCACTGGCCAGGGACAGGCTTCTCCTCAAGGTCCTCCCAGCTGTAGCTTGTTGTCAGTATAGCTGTAATGACATTGGGATATCGCAACTTACACCTTGGTCTTCTCCATAGTCTCAACAAGCTTAAGCTCGCCCTCAGCGACCTGGATAACCTCCTCAATGAGGCCAGCTCCGATCTTCTGCTCGAGTTCATGGACTCTGTCAAGCCGGTTAGTTGAACTGTTCTGATTCCGTATCAAGCCGTCGGAGGTAAAACATACTGGTCGGCAGTCATCTGAGGCTCGTCCTCCCACTCAATCTTCTCATGGTCCTCCAGCGGCTTGCGCTCCGCCCAGGTAACCTGGTCCTCTCGTTCCTTGAGCGTTCGGATACCTTCATACTCAGAACCCTCGTCCTCCTCGCCGTTCCACTCCTCAAGTCGGATATCACCCGCCTCATGCTTTCGTCCCACCACAAAGATCTTGTCGCCAAGCTTGACGGTGTGGGCCTCACTGCCATCGACGCGGCCGCTGGCAACGCGGAACTGTGACGAGTTCTTGCTGACAAGCTCCTTGGCGCGGGCTGCCCACTCATTGTAGCCGGGGGGGACCATCTGCTCGACAAAGGACATGCGGTGCTTTGTTACGGTCTCGACGGATTGGCGGTACACGGAGGTCTCGGGGAAGTTCTGGAGTTTGCTGAGGGTCGTTCCGTAGAGGTAGAGGAGGGTCGATCTAGGCGTAGCATGAGTCCAGAGACCGGTGAGACCGGTAGGAGTACCGGCCTCCAAGTAGCGCGCAAACACACGAGCTGTTGGCCTCATCCTGGCGAGGTCAATTGCAATTACTTCGTCGTGACTTCGAGGTTGATGGAATGGTCAGAGGAAATTGAATTGACCTCATTGGACTCTAGCCCACCATTGCCGATCCAGCTTGCACGTGTGTCATCACGTGACCACAGAGTCGGATCATGGCATCACCACTCATCTTGCATGGAATAGTTCGATGTGCGCTTGCTAGGAATTAGACAATTCAAACAAGTCTGGGTAGTTCTGGTATGTGTTTCGTGATAGCCAAAGATAGATTGAGCCCGAATAGCTGCACCATTGCGTACCAGACTTGAAGCCAGGACCAAGCTCTAGTTATACATCACAAGGACCCTCTTACTGTGGATCTTGATCTAGACATGCATTTAAGTCTTTCTACACATATATATCAAAAGAAAACCCCTCAATCTTTTGTTGATTGATGTCTCAGTACCTCAGTCGAGTCAATAACTTGTATCGTCCAGACATGTAACATATAACCTTGACGCAGGAAAACTAGAAAAAAAGAAACACACAAGCTCATGTCCGCTCAGATCATGTACCCTATGAGGCTCGACTCGGCATAGTCATTCCAAGATCTTCAACGGCTTTCATGGATATCATCTCTCCGATTGCCGCCGTTTTAAGAAGATTCCTCTCGGCTCTTGCGGTAAGCGGCCTAAAGCACAATATGTCAGCCCCTTTCCATAATGAATCAAAAGGCAGAGGCGCGCCGCACTTCTTGTTCGGACTGAAGACCCTCAATGACGGGGGCGAGCTCAGTGAGAATCTCATATGCCTTCTTGTGGTACTCAATTTGAGCAGAGACAAGCTCGGCAAGGTTTCGCAGAGGCTCGGGTGTATCAAGAACCTGGCACAGTTAGCATCCTGACGGTTGATATTCTGTTTCGATTTCGAACTCACATTCTTCATAACACCAACAGCCTCCTCGGTCTGGGTGACGAACTCGTCCTCGGCCTTCTCAACTTCTTCCTGGGCCTCAGGGCTCAACTCTGGCTCCTCGTGAGCCTGGTCGCCCTGGTGGCCGCCAATGCGGAAAGTGGTGCCCTTTGCATGAGCTTTGACAGCATCCAGAGAGAGACGAGAGTTCTCAACGTTCTTGCGGGCGCGAGTAGCAAAGTTCAAGTTAGTGTTGAGAGTGGTGTTCCAACCAGCGAGGAATCTGCTCTGAATCGCAGCGTCCTGGGCAAGACGGGCCTCGCCAACACGCTCGCTAGCAAGCGCATACTTCTCCAGGGCTGTCGCAAGGGGGTCTTCGCCAGCACCGGTGTGGTGCTGGTGAAGCAGCTGGCTGCTAGACAGACTGGCACGGGCGACAGCATGGCTGAAAGTCTTGGGCTGGGGCTTGGCAGCAGGAGGAGCGACGAGAGCGGCCTGGGCTTCGGCGGGAGAGGTGGCGGTGGAAAGAAGGCTGACCTTTTCGCTGACGGTGCGGCCAAGATCCTGGAAGGTCTCCTTGATGTTAGGGGGGTAGTCGTAGGCCTCGTTGGAGTATTGCGAGCTATAATTCCTTATCAGAACACTGACTTCTGACATGTGAAGGCACAAGTCAGTATTGTAAGACTCACGTCACAGCAAGCATCTTCTGGTGAGCTTGCTTGAGAGCATCGACACGCTTCTCAAGGTCGATGTAGTCGGGAGGGAGCTGGGTCTGTAGGCCACATGTCAGAACGATGGTTGCGCGATAGAGTGCGAAAAGCTTCAACCCACCTTGTCCTCGGTCTGGCCGAACTGCTCCTTGGTGTACTGGAAAGTGCGCGACGCAAAGGGGGTGACAGAGGCCCCGAAGTTGCTGTATTAAAAGCGGTAAGCATCATGTTGAATTGGATTACGACGAGAGCTTTGGGGGTGACATGTTGCAAGCTTGCATCGTCTGCGAGTGCAAGGGGAGCACATACGAAAGCGACTTTCCAACGTTGCCGAAGGTTCCTCCAAGGTTTCCGAAATCCATTCTGACGGTTTGGTCGGTTCGAGTAAGTGGCTTGAGGGTTCGTAGGTATGAGCTTGGTTGGAGGTTTTGTTAGGGGCAAAATGACAAGGAGGCTCTTTGCGTCAGCGTAGTTCAGGTATCCGTAGTTAATCAGGTACGGGAGATATTTGGCTGGACTGGACTCGATAGATATGAGAGCCCAGGTGAAACCCCCACCGCACCGCAGAGCACTGGCTGGACTTCTCTGTCCTCTCCTGTAGTTGGTTGGAGCTTGAGGCTTGGAACCTCCCTTCTCCAGGGGTACAACCCCACCTCATCCCCGCTCTTAAATGGTCCCTCGAAGCTTCAGGGCTCACAGCTACAAAGTGAGGGAGACCCTGGAAACCATCAAGACCACTGGACGCTCTTCAGTTGGACGCCATGAAAAGGTAACATCTTGGTACCTACTTTAAGGGGCCTGTCTGTCTTAAGACCAAAATCCCTTCCCATACCAGTGACGTACCAGATATGTATTCTATTGCGGTTGGCAACAATTTCGCCCGCCATGTGACAATTGCTGGTTCTAAACCTCCAGTTTTAATAGATCATAGTTTAAATTGGCATCGATCAAGTAGATCTAAGGAAACGTTGTTCAAGCCAGTTTTTGTACTTTTTCTCTATCTATATCTCTAACATTTATTCCAAGATGTGTTTATTATCTGCCCAAGACGGCTCTACTCCCCTGCACACGGATTCGTAATCCTGCAAAATAGGACTCTCCATATCCAAACTAGGCGTTGTCCAAAACATTGTCCAGTTGCAGTCTGACAATTTCTTGGTTCCTAAAGATCGCTCAAAATACCACTTATTGACTGGATTGTCCTTTCGGCTTCGCCAAGATACACCTTCGGGAAGACAGCCTCGCACCATTGCGTTGAACACAATATCAGCGCAACCACCGCTCCCTTGGCTCTTCCTCAACACAGCGAACTTATCCAGGTAAGGGACGTAGCGGCCTTGCTCATATGCGGTCTGATCGTCCAGACCTTTGGGCTTCTCCCAAGTCAAAATAGCTCCGCCTTCATATTCTCCGGCGATGATAACACCAGCAAGGTTTTCGTTCACTCTGTTGAGATAGTCGTCAACGTCCAGTTTTCTGCCAAATGAGTCCTCAATCAAATGGACCAGCCGAGGAAGATCAATGCACTTGTCGGTCAATCGCAAGCGAGGGCCCCCAGGCTGAGGTGGGCGCCATGGATTCTCGCGGGGATGTGGGAATACTCGAAGGGGCATGCCCTTTTTGAGAAGAGTTGAGCCCACGGATACCCCTACCGTCTGCTCCTTACCAGAATTGGTTGGAGCGCGCGCCATAGGTAGAGAGGATGAGAATACCGGTTTGTTAGTAAGAAGATTGTGCAATAATGGATTCTTCTTGCGCCGGGTCGTAACCATGCCGCTAATCCCGAATTCAGAATTCGATCCTGCCAGCTCGGAGGACTTGGATGAGATCTCAGTAAGATTGGCAGCGGCATTAGGCGTCGTGATGAGAGCTGATGCTGTATGCGGCAGCATGGCTAATGCATCTTTAGCTAAAGCTAAATTTGAAGCATGAGCGGTCGTCGAGGCGCGAATGTTCTTGTCATCAACAAGCGGTGATCCGTCTGGTCCCATAAGCTCTTTCAATATCGGCTCATATTCCTGTTGTAGGTTGATGAACCGGTGAGCTGCCCCAGGTCGTCCAGTCATTGGTGTTGCTCCGAGAGGATCAAGGAGGATGATTCTCTCTACGAGAGCCATGGGTTCGGAAGGGGAACTGTCTGCCTCGCTAGAATTGTTGAATTGCAAGCCCGCAAAGTATCTGGTAAGTGCCAACACGATTTGATTCGAATCAACCGGTTGAGGTGGCCGGGTGACATCACGAGTGACAACTGAAGGGATGACGGGTAACATCCGGTGGTGTAGAATGCGGTCGAGAAAGCGAGGATCTTCAACTCTTATGTCAACGGGCGTTGGCTCCTGTGGTGTGCTTTCTTGCATAGATGACTCGTCACACACAAATGCATTGGTGACAGCGCGAGCTCCATGATCTTGGAAACGATCGATAGCCTCACAAAGCCGGAAAGTCTGATCCTGATAAGTCGTTCGCGATGCATCGATGCCACAGTCAATGACAACCACGCTCAAGAGACCAAGTTTGCGCAATTGAGAGAGGGTGTTCGCCACGCCATCAAGAGTCTCGGCATCAATCTCCTGGGGAGCGCGAAGCTTCATGATGGCAACATGTGGAGGCTTCGGTGTTTCGGGCGCTGTTTCTTGCTGAAGGTCACCTTGAACAAATAGAGGTGAATCGGCTAGAGACTTTGGGTTCTTGCCAGTCTTGCCGGCATATTTCTGTAGGTAGCCTTTGGCATCGCGCTTGGTCGCTGAAACCTCCAGAACCGATACGATAAAGTCCTGCATGTAAGTTAGATGGATGAGCGATGCAATACCAGCGACCAGCTTGGCCAACATACCCTATCAATAGCCTTCTTTTTGGCGATTGCCGTAGAAGCTGCCGACATGCGGCGGGCAGCACCTGGGGAGAGACATGCTGGCGACGAGCTTTTATTGCCGTGCTGTGAAGCAAACCCGCGATACCGAGATCGGAAGGAGTTGGTGACGTTATGCGAAGATGCTGCGAGGTGCGATTCTGTAGCTGGCGCACAATGACCGCACCTTGGCGCTTGCTTCAGTATGCGAGGCCAGCTCATGATGGCACAAGATATGTGTTGATCAAGACGACTTTACTTTTTACTTGTGTCTGACCACAGTGGAGATATGAGTTGGAATAGAGGAGCTTTGGCTGGCACCACCTCCCCCGGATGACCTATAATTATGCTGAATTGAGAGCGGCCGTAGGGGGAGAGAATCGATGTTAACTGCAGAGCATCGCTGGATGACTCCTCAGAAAAGAGGAATATGCAGGTGCAGTTGAAAGTGTAACTCCCGTGAGTCAAACTCAGCAGAGGAGAACTGGGCCTGGGACTTTTATCAGATCAAATAGCTGCCCACTCCGGGTAGTGGAGGTTAACAACTTTTTTTGGAGACAGTGCCATGTGTGCGATAAGCTGATAAGCCCCAGATTCGATCCCGCCGATGTCGCTAAGAGGATCCGAGTATCCATCCATGTTAGTGATGACGATGGATACCGTCGGCACTTGTTAGCTGCTAAACTGCAAGCTCTAGCCAGATGCACTTCTCTGAGAATTAAGAGGTCGACTTTACAGTCTATAATACTTTACTCTAATGGATCACAAGTCTGTTGTCTACTTACTAAGAGGTAGCCATGATTGCTAGGTGTTAGGAACTCCATCCTTCAAGGGACCCTCAAGTCTAGTCCCCATGTAGATGGAGGTAGTCAAACCAACAACATCTCAACACGGTAGCTGCGTCATATAATATCACTCAATTTGTCACAGATTATCAAATACTGAGGAACTGGCAATTACTGGCAACCGTTTTTGGAGCCATATTTCGAGAATTCTGGTAAACTCTTCTGACGGACATCATGGCTTACAAACCCAAGTACATGCTGAGTTATGAAGACTCAGCGCCACTCATGCAAAGGTTCCAAGATTGATGATAGCTTCTCTCTCTAACGTTATATCTCCGTGTTACACCCACTCAGTCTCCATTGCCCCCATTACCCCCACCCAACTGTGGTCTCGTCGGCGACTAAACTCCGTATATCTTTCCTATAAAACACTTGTAGACGCTCCTTATTGACACAAGAGAAAGCCTACTTACTCAAACTACAGTTTCTGGTTCAAGTATCAACAACTCCAAGTCCTAACCCTCTCAATCCGCTCTATCATCATGGCTCCTACGTTGTTATGGATCGGCCTTGGAAATATGGGGAGGGTACGTTCCAATCGATTCACTCAGAGGCCCTATGACAATATGGCTAACAACAACAGGGCATGAGCAAGAATATCGTCGAGAAGGGTAATATGGATGGGCCCCTCCTTCTGTACAACCGATCGACCAAGAGGACAACAGACTTCAGTGCTACCCTCCCTGCCGGCAAGACCGAAGTCATCGAGTCACTTGCCGATGGTGTCGCAAGAGCAGACATCATCTTCTCTTGTATTGCAAACGATGAGGCTGTGCAAGAGACTTATAAGACAATGCTTGAGAGTGATGTCAAGGGCAAGCTCTTCATTGAGAGTTCAACCATCCACCCGGAGACAACCGAAGCCATTGCGAAAATTGTTACGGACAAGGGAGCTGAGTTCGTTGCTGCACCTGTGTTTGGTGCTCCTCAGATGGCCGACGCTGGTCAGCTTGTTGGAGTGCTCGCTGGACCTGCCGCCAGCGTCACAAAGGCAAAGGCATGGTTCAAGGGCGTCACCTCCAAGGCCGATATTGACCTTTCGGACCAGCCATACAGCAAGGCTTTGACTCTCAAGGTCCTCGGAAACACCTTTATCTTGAACATGGCGGAGCAGCTCGCCGAGGCTCATGTTGCGGCAGAAAAGACAGGGCTGGGTACTGAGGCTATCCATCAATTCGTTCAGTCGGTTTTCGGAGGACCTTATGCCGCTTATAGCGAACGCATGCTAACAGGCGATTACTACAAGCGAGAGGAGCCCCTCTTTGCCGTAGAGCTGGCAAGAAAGGATGCGCGTCATGCAATGAATCTGGCTAAATCTGCTGGCGTTCAATTGCGGAATGTTGAAGCTGCGGACGCGCATTTGGCGATGGCCTATGACCATATTGGTTCATCTGCCGACATGGCTGGTATATATGGAGCTGTTCGTAAAGAGTCCGGTCTCAAGTATGAGAACGATGCCTAGATAGATATATTGGGATGTTTCGTCAACAAACTACAGTAGAAGAACGTGACGCTTATCGCTGGATTTATAGTAAAAAGGTTCCATTAACACCAAAACCAATCTGAACATAAACCAACAACCACATCCTTCCATGTAATGAAAGAGTCACAATATTACAATGGCTCGTATGTAGGAGTAGAGATAACATTCACATCGCAGATTAAACTGGCTAATACTGAGCATTTTGCTAGGATGCCCATCATTGATAACTTTCACTTTACTGGTCTAGGGTAAGTGTTTGGCCGATACCGCTGACTCAGCATGGAGCCTCCTGTCGCAGTTCAGTGATGCAACCAATCCAAGAACAAGCTCACCATCATCGACGACATCAACCTCGAGAAAGCTCCTTATCCGAAAACCAAGCTCAACTACTACCCGAACGCATCTACACGAAGCTCCTGCCGGCGGGATAATACTCGAATAAAATCGCGATCATGGCTCAAGGGTATACAACGACTTCCTCTTCAGAACGACGCGTGGAAGACCTAACAGCATCGTAGATACGCCGTTTTCATCGGCCTCGCTGTCGTCGGCGCCCTGTGCGTTGCCTCGTGGTTCCTTGCTCCCAAGGGTGAAAACCAAGTGTCAGTAAACCCTTCCCCGCCGATGCGATTCCTCCCTGGCCGGTCGCGATGTAGCATAGCTGACATGTACCCTCACAGACTCTGGCGATCCTCTACTATCCTAGCCATCGTTTGCTGCTATCTCATGTGGGCTATCACGTTCCTCGCCCAACTCCATCCCCTTATTGCGCCCAGAAAAAGCGGCATCCGCGAAGAGTACCTCGATTAGACGCCTACCTATAATATGCATTGGGGAAGAGGTGGAACGAAGGGAGGGACTGTCATGAGGATGCGCTTGTAATTTTAAATGCCCGTCTTCTTAACACTCATACTGTTATTGCTGTTTTGTTACATACGGAGTTGGAATGTCTGATATACCAAGCCAAAGATGCGCTCTGCATATAAACATTTCTCTTTTCGAGTTCTAGCGTGATTACTTTGCTGCCTGTTTAAAGTGGTTGAACCTATCCAACAGCGAGACGACCTGCCCATTCCCTTGCATACATCAACAATGCCCATAGCGCTTTACCATCAGCTGCCACACCGCTTTCGCCTATTGAGTCAACGTCCGCAAGACCAGCAGCAAGCAAAACCGCTCGACCGACAACCCAGCGCGATGCTGCTCCTGCGATGGCGAGAAAGCATGCTGTTACATATCCGCAATCGAGAAGGATGCGGAGAGCTTCGACATTGTTGGCCACGACAGCCCAACCAAGGGAACGAGCTGAGGCAGGGACGTCATAGTCCCAAATCACCATCAGTATGGGGAAAAGCTTGGTAGATGACGAGACCAAAAGAGCTGTAGACACTGAGTTTGGCCTTGTGTACTGAGGCAGGATGCCCAGAAGATTGAGAGGTGAGAATGCAGACGATGTGAGGAAGCGTATGCTCACATGGAACGCTGCTGTAGAGAGGGCGCAAAAGACGACTGTAACAGAAGAGTTAGTTAATAGATCTTGTGAGTGACCTTGGGGCTATCATCTTACGGAAGAAGAGGTATTGAAGAACAATTGGTTGTTGTGCCAGTCTGCCCAGATTACTTGCCCCTGGCAGGGCGTCAGGTACTGTCTGCTTTTCTAGTCGTGCCCACGTCAAGTAAACATCAAAGAGAAGTAGTAGAATACCAAGACGAATGATAGAAGGCTAAGAAGTTGTCAGTGCGAATTCTACACGGCTCATATTTGCTCATCATAACTTACATCTAGACGATCATCGTCACGCATGAGGGTGTTATACAACAAATGCCGATAGACCTATGAAATGATCAGAAGCTGCAACATCATACAGATGACAAGAAGAAACTTACCTGAGGTTTTATAAGAACCAGGTCTATGAATAAGACGACAAAGTCATGCTCAACATACTTGTCGCAGAAGGAGCCGCAGTTGCGACAGACAGTAAGTCGAATATTGTGTCCACTCGCCTTATCCCCTGCACCAGAATATGCCGTCCAAAGCGTCTTAACGGGATGTCTGCATTCGATACAGATGGGCATCTTGAATGCAGCTGGTTTGAAGGGGTTTACAAAACCTGGCTTGCTATAATGAGATTTGTTGCTGGCGTAGTTTGGCTAATATCATGGCCAGGGATACTGAGTTAGACAAGTACTAAAAAGAGCCACGCATTTCAACATGACCGGGAATGATGTGGGGATAAGAACCAAGTCCGTCATGCACCAATCAAGGGTCAAAATGCATCGAACAGAAGAACTACAGCAGACTCACATAGCTCTCTGTCTCGACCATAACAAATACTTGTTTACTTCAGTTGCTTAATTTCAATTCATTGTAATATATTTGTGAAGTTTCTTTCCTTACAGTTGATGTTGATAAAGCATCTTGATTCTGCTCATTGTCTGATTGATGCTCTCCGATATGCCATAAAATTGTACTTGGGCTTAGTATGTTCAGATTGTAACCCCGATTTCATCCAAAAACCTCTCAAACGCTCCTCGATTTTTGCTATGATTTATGCATATATCCTGAAGTATCGCAAATGCCACCTAACGCCTTGCAGCTTGAAACCAGTTGCAACATGCAGTTCTCCACGACTAACGCCTCCCCGTCCTCGTCCCAGCCGCAAGGCTTTCTACCTGATCTCTCCCAAAGAACCCTGAGCTCAAGTGGTGCGGCTCGGAGTCTAATCGTCCTTACCGCCTTTGACTGCCACCCTTCCCCGGATGCCTCCTTCATAATCACTCCGACCACTGCTCGTGATCTGTAGGGACTCCAGCAGGCCGGACGGGGCTCCTGCTGATGGCCCTCCATCATCACTACCAGTGTCAGTCAACTCTATAAGATCACCGTTCCGTTCAGGCCTTCCCTCGGGCATTCCACGTATTCGTTCCAGTTGCGAGCTTGGTTTGCGCGAAAGAGCGCCTCTTAGCCAAGTTTCTACCGCAGCAGCCGCCTTGTCTAACCCGTTGCCCTGTTGCGTGGAGGTAGAATCTTGGCCCTCTCCGGTGGAGTTTTCTACAATGGTTGACGACTCCCCGGATTTGAAACCAAAGTGAGCTGTTTCTGAGCCCATTATAGACATGGAGGGAATGCCTTCCAGTGTTAGACCAGGCAAATGCTTCTTGGTCCACGTATTAAGATAGTCTTTGTCTGGCCCTGGGGCTCGTGTCCCCATGCCCATTGAACCAACACCTCCGGGTCGACGCATCCAGGCAGGCAAAGACTCGCCGGCTTCGCTAATTGTGCCTGTGCCTCGGACTGGGCTTGACATAACGGTATTCGAAAGCTGCGGCCGATGTCCGAGAGAGCTTTGACGACGGGACGAGGTGCCCGTAGACCCAGGCGGATTGCTTGATAGATCTAGACTTTGCCGGGGCGTCGAGAGAGTTGAAATAGTCCTAATACTCTTCTTTCGGCGAGGTGGAAAGTAACCCATAGCATTCCGTGCGACTCGTGCGATCTCTACTGGTTGTGAGAATGAGTCGATTTTGACCCATCGTACGTGTGTCCATGGTCTGTCTTCTTCGACTGACTGGGTTGCCGATGGTGTTCCGTTAGTTGGTCGACTGCTGAAGAAGTCATCGTGGACTGCCGGTGCGCTCTCTTCCGCAGCAGGGGTTGGAGCAAGCAGATCAACACCATGCGCATTGTGCCATGATGGTGGATCACAAGGTCGCCCACGAATATCGCAAGCATCGACTGGAATCGTCAAATATTTGCGCACCTGTACGCTGTCCCGCGTCCAGAGCCCATTGGCCTTTCTGAATGCATCTTCGCGGCACTGGTATCTCAGAATCAAGCCCGCATAAGTGTCGCTGGGCTCGACTTTGTGAATGTAGACCAAATACTCCTCAGGCTGAGACTGTTCGGGTGCAGATTCGTCGGAGTTGCGGCGTTTGTGTTTCCCACTGACATCTAGTCCTCCGTTAACACCATCGTGGCTTTCTAACACCATGGCCCTCTTCGCAGCTTTCAAAGCAGCTTCGCGCTCTTCCCGAGATCCAGCGCCCACGTCATTTAGATTTGGCTCCTTGGGAGGCGCGGGACCCCACGCACCACCTGTCTTCTTCGAGCTACCGCTACTGGAGAAGTCCCTGCCCCATGTCCCAGGTCGAGATCCTGCTCGATTATGGGATTGGCTCCTCCTGGCTGCGCCATTGTCGCCCGATATGAGAGAGGACGTAAACCCCTGAATGGAAGCCCAGCTCGACGTCAACGAGTCGTTTAAGAAATTGGAGAGGTTCGCTGCGCTATTGGTACGGTGTGGTACGGCAGTCCCTCGATCTTGGGGAAGAGGGCTCGCAGAACGGCTGTTATCAGGACTCAAGGCTGACAAGAGACCATAACTTCGTGCAGGTGAAGCAGAGGTTGTAGTATCGTGTACATTGAGGTTACGGCCACGGCGGGAGCGGCTGGCTTCGCGGGACGTAGCGGTATCACTGTCATCATCGAGTGTGCTAGCAAGGCGTCGATTTCGAGGGCGAACAGAGGCGGAGTCTGAAGCATAGTTGGCAGGTGCGAGTGCCGATGAGGACCGATGCGGCGAGGGCCGCGCAGAGCGGTCGGTCATGATATGTCAACTCGACAACGATATATTCGAGGTGTATCGGTGCGACTCTGCACAAGTGCGTGGCACTCAAGGCACGGCGACTAAGGTCGTAGTCGAAGTCATTCAGTATGCATCAAGAAGACGGTAAGGGTTCGAGGGGCGAGATAGCCAGGCGGAGATAGAGAGAGGATTAGGAGGGTCCTGTCAAGGATCCCCGATCGCTAGCGGAGGCGATGAGTAAGATGGAACAGGGTCCAATGCACTCGAGTATTAACCAGGTTTTTGAATCTGCTTCTAGCCTTCACTGATATCAAGAAGACAGGAACTCGAGCTGTTGTAATATGCGCTACGTTTCTTCGTGGGATGTGATAGAGGTGGTCGTTCTTGGGACAAGGTTGCTTCGGTGGGCCTAGAGCCAGCGGAAAGCTAGGTAACTTCCATACCTTAGTGAGAGTGGATGGGTCCAATTGTATGTGCAGCAGGGGGCACTCGTCAGTACCCCAGGGACTCATTACCTAAAGTGTACTTGGCATCAGACCGCGAGCATAAAGGACAAAATAGTTTAATCACTTCTTGTGAGTTTAAACCAGCCCCCTAAGCCATTTCCTTTCCTTACTTGACAGCTTAGAGAACAACCTTTCTGATACCCACTACTAAGCTTGGGTACCTTGGAGATACTTTGTCCAAGAGCTTTGCTGTAGATTGCTTGGTGCTTAAATGATGCAACCGGCCGAGACTCAATCAACCCAACTTGAACTGTAAATCCATTCCAGAGCAAAGAATGCAATTTGCGGCCAATAAAGACGCGTGCTTGTGTTCTACCGACAGAGGGATCCGAGATTAAAAAGCCACTGGACAGTACCTACTCACGTTAAATGCTTTCCAAGATAATCAGATCTTATGCACAGCCCTGGTAAAACCCTGAGTACTATTTCCGGAAGTCAAAATATTCGGGGACATGATAGGACACAGTAATCGCATTCTACCTTGCGATATAGTCTTGGTGCCTCGAGATTACTATTCCTCGAGATAGGAGTGATAATGTACACGAATACTCCATCCCTTTGAACTTGTTAATAAATTTAGCTGGGGACAATGGAGTAGGCCGCGTGGAGAGGAATGACCCACGTCCATCTTTGGATGCTTCAGATTGGAAGAAACACTAAACCTAGCGTCACAGAATTAAGTCGTTCCACTAGACTGTACTGTACGTAGCCTCAAACCCCTGAGAGTCCCCTGAAAACCCTACCCGGATTTCCAGAAGGTGTTAATGCTGTCCCACATGGACCCCTCCAGCTTTCAAGTTACGGACACATGAGTTGTTATACCCATTCGAGTCTTTTTGCACGAGCTTTAGGCTTGTTCAGCCAGAAATGGATTGCTAGTATTTCAATTATGATGTATATATCTTGGTCTGCCACATTGCCACTTCATGACCTGAACCATACTCTGTAGAACTGGCGTTATTACCGCCATCGTCATACCTTCATTGCTGTCAATTGTCCTACATGCTCCCCGTCACTTTCTGATGAGGATCAATTCGACAGGGGGCACTGAGGTTGTACTATTCATGCCAGGTCTAGAGGCATCTTGGGCCATGTACAATCAATTGCTAAGCCACCTGAGTTCACTATCAAGTTGCAGCTGGTCAAGTACGTGGGGTTTGGTATATAGCTCCAGGTCACGATAGCAGCACTTATTGTGTTATATCCGACTATCCTGTTCAGCCCAATGGCATGTCGAGATTAATATGATTGGGATCTGTACCGTTGATACCGAAGAATTGAAACCTGGAGAATCAGTAAGGAGTATGTTAATAGGGCATGTCAAGACACTTACCAGTCCTCTACGTTGAGTGTTGTTGGAACAGCTTGACCTGGTCCTGATGCGGTACTCCAGCTATCTGGGCTCTGCCCCTCCGGTAAGTTAGGGTCGAGGTTAGGTTGTTGCCACATGTTTCCGTGACTCTGAAAGCCTTGAGGCATCATTCCATTCCCGCGGTGTTGAAATTGTCCCGCTTGTGGGTTGTGCATCCCACTTTGTCCGTTACCCGATGGCATTGAACCCATGTTGTTGTGGTCAAGATTGGAATGTGTTTGTGTCGGCGACAGGTTTGGGAAGGCTGGCATAGAAGCGCTATCAGGAAACAACTGATCCGGTTGAAAGTTCTCCCAAAGGGATTGTGACAGGTTTGGAGAGTTCCTTGTCACCAGGTAGAGATCAGGGGGCGTTGGTGGTACAGAGAATGATGGATTGAAGGGCGTTGCTGGTCGAGTTTGTGGACGAGAGTTCGTGCCCCCCATGAAAGTATCGGCTGTAGTATGTCTACTGTTTGGAGATGTGACTGGCGGAGGTTGCATCGAGCTCATCGGTTCTGTTTTAACAGCACTCGGCGTCTGAGGCCGCGACCTCTCATAAGATTCTTGAGGCTGGGGTGTAGTGGTGCTAAAGTCGATAGCCATGTCGTCATATTTTCGTTTCGTTGCTTCAGCCTGCCGATTTTGCTGTTGTTCCAAATGTGAAAGACTTTGGCGCAGATTTCGATGTCGTTTGCCTTCAGCCCTTTGCAGTCGCTCTTCCAGTACCTTATTGCCCATGATAGACTCAAAGAGTGCATACACCATCTTACCCACGAGCCAAACTCGCGAGATTTCCTTCATGGCTGACATACAGCTCCGTAACCTGTCTTGGGTGACCTGTTGAATGGAAGGGACCGGCGACTTCATCTGATAAACATGCATGATAAGTGCTGAAAACAGACTGTATACAACGAAAGCGGGACAATACCGCAACTGATCATGCGCAGCAAGATTCTCGACGATGGAAGTTATCATGGCCGCTGCCTGAAAAGCAATGTTGCGGGAAGGGTAAGGCGAGGGATCAGGCAAGCGCGATGAGCCACCTGGTGGCATATGTGCTCGATGGAGGAGACACAAGGTCGTATAATAGTTCGAGTGCAGTAGCGCAGACCAGAAATGATGGCGAGGCATCTCCCAATAAACAATTTTCGGACAATTTTGCAGCCAGTCGGCCAAAGCCATGTCGCTATGCGTGAGATCAATCGCATTTCGTTTAAGTCCTTTGGACGCGACCGAATATTGCTGTGACAAGACCAATCCCATGATTTCGCACAGTTTGACGTACTCTAGAAAGAACTGAACATGGATCGGATCCGGTGGATAATCACTTGCTCGGTCTGCCTCATCCTCGATGAAATCGTCTTCAGTCAGCATCTCCACGTCTGCGTCGTCCAGATTGATATGGACAGGTCGACCCAAAGCAACCGCCACTGAACGATCACGAGTAAAGAGAGACCACCAGATACGCTTCCATAGCCTCTTGTCTGCTCGGCTTAATTGCGACTGTTCAACAGACCTATGCATGCCCGAACCCTGCGCAACAATGGTTGCCACGCGACTCCAGTAAAATACGTTCTTGGTGACATCTTCGGGGCCTTCCCAATACCAGCCCATGAGAAGTAATGACTGAACAATTGTCACGCGATCGTCTTCATAGTTGGCATCATACAAGGCCTTGGCACGCTTGTAGAAAGTGAGGGCGGCAGGAGTTGTCGATCCGTTGGCATCCATGAGTTGGGGATTGTTGCAAGCGCGAGTACCTGCCAGAAGGACGGACTGGAGTAGTAGCAGTGATGGAGGGTTCTTGGGGTCTCGATATTGTCGCATGAATCGGGTGCGGTTAATAACTGGCACAATAGGATGGACCCATTTGAAGTACGCATCGATGAGTTCGTCGCAGAGTGTTCTTGGGGGGAGCAAGAATGCCCCTCTCTGATGTAGAATATCTATCTCAACATTGTCAAGTTCTGTAAGTCGAGCTCGGGTACCGCGGACATTCTCAGGCAGCGGGTAATGTACAACATCCGCTGAGCCTTGACGATCGTGAACAAGCAGAGTGAGATTGGAAGATTCGCCAAGATATGCGACTCGTCCAGCTTCAGTGATAGGTGCGCGCGTAAATTTGGGTTTCATGACTATGTCAAGATAGGTTCCGTTGTCAACTTCCTCTTTACGTGCTTGAGCTTCCGTCCAAGCGGTGGGAGGAGTGCCATTGTTGGAGTGGTATACTGAAGGAGCCCTTGGCGTGAGTGATGCCGTACTTGGGGGAGCTGCAGGACGCGGCGAAGGATCTTCAGTACCATCGCCTCGATCGCTAGATGAGAGAAACGTGCTGTTAGCCATTGAAATCCAGATGCATGTGTAGGCGCATTCCCATACCTATCGGAATCCTTGTTGGTTTGGCTGCCAGAGCCTGTGGTCTTTTTGCGCTTTGGGTTTGGAATACGGCATTCGATTTGAAAGGCAACACAGTTTGTGCAAGGCACACCGAGGCTTGCTGCGTCGCATCGAACCTGTACAAATTGAGGGTTAGTAGTTGATGGTGATGAGGTCAAACCTCAATTGAGTTGCCTCCGTGGCGCATCGCTTTATGGAAAGAGGAAAATTTACCTTTCGTGCGTGACAAGTCTATTAAATCGTTAGCCAAAGCAGAGAAAATGGTATGCTTGACGAGAAACAGCAAGTATTGAGGGATGTCGCGATATTATCATGATGAAGTGGGCTGCTGCCCGCCGATGCCTCGGCTCATGCTGAGGGGGACGGGGCACTCATGGGTGTCTAGGTTCGGCAGAAGACAGCGTAACTTAGAAACTGCTTACCTCGCATGCACGCGATGCTCGTTGCCTTGTAAAAGAACAAGTTCAGCGCTTGAAACTCCAGAGTCTTCCGTCGCAAATGCAACTCACCTCCGAAAACTCACTCCGCCAGCGGATGTCGACGTCGAAGTGCTAGATGCGGGCGGACCTGGAGCCTGCGAGTCTCCTTGCTGCTGAGCTTGAGGTTGCACTTGCGGCGTGCCGCTGCCCGAGGACATATCCAAGTCCATGGCACCGGAAAGTCGGCGGTAATATATCGATGGGAAGCGAGAGTATCGAGTATCGAGAATCGTCAAAGTCGGTAGTATCGAGAGGGGAAGGACGATAGTTGAAAACGCAAGCAGTAAAAAAAAAGGCAACGTAGAATGGAAGGTAGGATAGGTCGGTGCCCAGGTTGCGATGGGCTTGCCTGCGTCCAAGTGCGGCCCAGGGCAGGTACGAGCCAGCGCGAGCCAGCGCGAGCCAGACAGGAGGAAGCACTGACACCGGGTACCTAACACAGACACAGACCGGACACACCAGAACACCACTAAGAAAGCAGGCAAGTGCTGAAGTATGTGCAGAGCCACACCAAAACGGCAGGTCTGAAGATCTTTCGATCTGGTCAAAGGAACCTAATGAAACCCCTCGGTACGATTGCCAAGTGCAGACAGCTTACCTGCCTTAAAACAGTACGAATAAGGTGTTTGTGAGACACCTTGACACTTGGATGTAAGCTCGAGTCTTGGCTTTGTTTCGCGTCAGCTAAAAACAAATAATTATGCTGAGAGCCTCAAACTGTCCAACACCAAGCAAAGACGATTTCAATTGTAAGCAGGCGGATACGTCGGTAGAAGGTTCCGCAGTGTAAGGTGAACAGGCCTATTATTGACATCCCGTCCGAGGAGTCTGACTTACTGACTGGTTTTACGCTACCCAGATGGAACAGGCCGAACTAGGTGGGTGTCGCTAGCGGCGGGAGCGGGGGACATACGCACATTAGAAAGATCTACTCCGTACCATGGAGGCCCTGGAATAGGTATTGCTCAGTGTTAGCGTTATACTCCAATATGGGTAATAGATATAAGATCCAAGCAGGTAGCTAAACTGTGAGCATGATTGTCTAACTATTCCAATCATAATACAGGCTTTGAAAGACCCAGTCGGATATCCTACTCTTGTATAGATATATGCAATGTATATCCCATCCTCATCTTCAGCAGCTGCACATAATAATAACGGGCGGGTGTATCGGGAGTCCGCGCACTCCAGATCCTCAGCAACAATAGCTCATGGGTGGCCCTGTCACCGTCGGAGATGGTGGACGTTACCTCCACTGTGGTCCCGTCTTGTCTTTCGGACAGGCGAACAAAGTACTGTAGACGATTCGGCGCTCACTTCAGTTCAAGAGGATCCACAAACGTATGGGACTTGTTCCGTGGTCCGCCTCAATTGCTGATTGATGCCGTATCAAGTTCCATCTCCGAAGAAGATGATGAGTCGATTGACTAGCTAACAAGTTTTTGAATAATAATTAGACCGTCAGACTCTGTACGAGGCCTGGCTAAGTTGGCTGCTGTTCGATGAATATTAACCCTAGCTAGCATCACCAAAGAACTGCGGCGTAGGCGCGTGACTTGGGATTTGTAGCATGTGTCCGTTTTGGAGATCAAAAGGGGGCCTCGTCGATTGACTGTTTCATGCCGCCTATTACGAGCTTGTGCATGAAATGAAATCTCATCGGATTGATCGACACCATGATCATTTCGCCTGTACCGTACGTAGTGTCATCTTGGCTCATGACATGTGAATGCCTTGAGGCGTGATGGCGGCGGTCCAAATCCCCAATTGAGTTTGGTCCATCATTTAACAAAACATGTCGCATGTTAAAAGCTGGGGAAGTCAGACTGCGCCTCTTTGTTTAATCTGTTTGCGACAACCTTCTCAAGTATTGTACGTACAGGTAATGAAACTCATTCCTAGGTAACTTACACCTTAAATTCATCCTTCACGCTGACAGGATGCGCTCAAGCCAGGCCAAAAGGTCACACTACCTGTATGTCACACGTCACTGTGACCGTTTTGTTTAATGAAGGTGACGGTGAGACGGTAAGTGTATAGCATGCTTTGATCTGCTTTTCACATGCAAGTCTACAAGTATTCAACGAGGGATGACCCCATAAAACACTATCCACACCTCCGGGCTTCCGAACGCGTCCCCGGATCCTGATTACATGGCTGTCCTTGTTAGTGATTTGAGGCCTTGAAGGATGTGCTGCGGCAGTGCTATGCTTCTTGCCAAGACATTAATAACGTCGTAATCACCCTCTTCAGACCAAGGTGTGTGACCCTGCGGTCATCTTCCGTTAGGCTTCCCCTTCAGCCCTACCCAGCTCGATGTTGCGGTACCTCTCCCGTTGGTCACATGGATCAGGTTTGTTATTGGTGCCCGTGCCAGTTGGCGCATAGCCTGTAAGCGACTGGGAAATCGGAGTTGAAAGCATCAAGCGTATATCCTAATTTCTTCTATAGTATGGATAGATACCGCAGAACCTACTCTGCCTTAACTGCCAAGGGCTCCTTGCCATTTGGCTTGGTACTTGTGTTGGCTATCGCGGCCGATCTCGTGTCCTCGACCTCAATGCCAGCAATAAAAGCTGCGCTCACGAACTCGAGAGCCGCAACAAAAACACACAAGAAGCTGGCAATAGCGAAGTGAGTGATGGTTGAACCAATTTCCAACCATGATCCCTCATCTTTGACAACCCAGAAGAAGTAGAGTGTCAGAACGTCGCTCGCGGTAAGAACAACCATGAAAAGAGCGGATGGCGCCACACCCAATCTCTTGTTCAGCACTCCAAGGTTGGCTGATATGAGGAAGAAGGGAATGATGATCTTGAGGATCAGTAGCGCTCCTTGCGAAAAGGGGTCGAACACTGGAATCAAACGCGAGACACTTTCCAAGCTGAACGATGAGATGGAGGCAATATTGCCCGTGCTAAAGAACGCTGACTGAAGCAGGACCATAAAGAACAGTGCAATACGTGCATCAGACAGAGTCAGGGGTCGGAAAGTGCCCAGCTTGCGCTGCTGGCTTTCAGCGACAGCCGCCTCCTTTTTGGCCTTGCCTTCCGAGAAGGCGTGGGCTGCGTACTCGAGACGCACCCAGGCCAGCAAAGTGATGCTGAAAGCGACATAAAACAGCCCTTCGTATGAAATAGTCAAAATGACAAACGTTGGAGCACATGTTAGGAAGATGATGGCAAGGCGATGCATGTAGTGGCTGTTGGGCTGTAGTCGATATGCCAATGGCATCAGGAGCGATACAACTACTGCTATTAGTATGATGTTTGAAAATGTAACAAGTGTGATTTACCTAGAACAAACCAACCAACGATTTGATTTCCCTTTGGAAGACCAAGCTTGGCTTGTAGTGACGTAGCGCTGGAGTATGTAACAAATGTTGCGAGAATAATAAGGCCAACTTGAATTCCAACAAGAGTCCGGCTTGTGCCAAGACGTTTCGATTTGGCCTTGAATGTCGTGAAGTCTGATAAGATGAAGTCCTCAAGGACCAAGTAAGCCAAACCAATGACAGTCATTAGTCCACCACCAGCCAGTATAAGAGAGACGTTTTCAACTTTCATGGCTGGGAGTAAGGTGAATGTGCTCATAGCCAAGCAGGAAAAGAACCATAGCAAGCTTAAGAAAAGATGGGATCGCAAGAATGAGAAGCCCAATGTTACCGGCCAGAAAGCACCCACAACAAAAAGCCCAGTCAGGATTTCACGGTGAATGTATCCCAAAGCCAAAGATTGAATGACGCCAAGATAGAGAACGACATTGAACACAAGTGCGATCACGGCACCGCCAGACCTGACATGACCAAACAAAGCGTGGGAACCTTTAACAACGTTGGCCCTATGCGCATAGACCTCTTCCCAGAATAGGACAGGGAAGAATGCATACAGGTAGTACGCGGGAGGAGATTTAGAAACGATAAAGGATGAGTAGAGCGCAACGAGGACTGATAAAAAGAAAGCAGACCCAAGCAATGTGCGTTGAGGAGGTGTGCTCTCCTGCACCACATACAGAGAAAGGACAGTTGTGGTAGCATAGGCCATCCAGCCCAGGTAACCAACAGTGATCAAAGCACGGAGGAATAACCAGTCGTAAGTTTGAAGATATCGCAAACCTTGAAGACCAATCGACATCAGAGCATCTGATTCTTCAATAGCCTCCTCAAAGGAGCCAGCTTCGATCAACGAGCGAATGTGAGCGATACGTAACTCTGGACCAAGCTTGTCCTCGCTTAGCGGTCCGTATGGCTGGTAGCGAAGCTCTGCATTCCTCTTGTTCTCTTCCTTGACCCGATACTGCTCGAGGATGACTTGGGCGTTGGCCAAGGAAGCCTCCGCCTTTTCCTTGATAGGTGCAGAAAGGAAGTTCAAGGGGAGTTGACCAACACCATTCGCAGGAAATTCGGCACCGATCAGATACGACATCAAAGCGGCGACGTCAGCTTGGGCAACATCGTGTCTGCGTACATGGTCCAGGTTCCAATCAGAAGAGAGTTCATCATGACCAGGCGCAACACTGTCAGGGTGCAATTCAGGGGCCGCAACACCAGAACCCCATGAGATGAGAGGAGTTCTGGTATTGTTAGGATGGCCATCGCCATGGCTGCCCCAGTCTGACATGCCGTGATCAGCGGTGAACACAAAGGCAGTCCGGTCATCGGCATAAAAGCCTTCAATAAGCTCGACAATTTCCTTGACACCTTGATCCACCACCTTAATGTTGTGAAGGTATTCTTTGGAGTATGGTCGGTAGGAATGTCCAGTGGTATCGAGACCCAGCAAATGAAGGAAAAAAACCACCTTATCCTCACGAAGTGCGGTGTTGAGCGTCTCGTTCGTGGCAGCTGCAGCAAAGAAATCCTTAACATGGTCAAAAACCCAGTAGTCAAGCTCCGTTGCATCCTTGGAGAAGTCCTCAAGCTCGGCCCCGTATGCGAAAGCGTCGACTCTGCCCGGAACAGCACCGTGCTGGAACATGGGGAGGATATCAGGGCTTCCCCAACTCCATGTGTGCCGGCTGCGGTTGAAGACACTATCAAAGTTGACGGGGTTCATCTTCCATCCTGTCGCAACAGCCGAGACGTCCTCGTACAAGCCAGCAATGAGGGCCACATGGCCTGGCCGTGACTCTGTTGGAACGCGTGTATGGGAAACACCAAAGGTTCCATGTTCCAATACTCGTGAGCGAAGGTAAGGAGCCAGATGGCGTGGAACAAGGTCTTGATCGGTTTCGGGGTAAGGTTCGGGGTGGGCTTGGAAGGCTTTGTCTGCACGGAGTCCGTCACCTAAAGACACAATCTGTTAACTAAGAGCCTGGAGCATGAACAGTACGTCCACTTACCAACGAAAAGCACAAGTCTGTCCGCGGGTGCTTTGGGAGAATCTGCTGGGCGCTCGACTCCAAAAAGTTGCATGCCCGTGACAATTGGGCTAACGAAGTAGATGTCGAAGATAGAAAGTATATACACCAAGTGGAAAGCGACCGCAATGGCCATGAAGCCAATGCGACTAGAGCCAGCCATGGCGAAGTAATAGAGCCTCTCAGACACGTAGTTCGCAAGTCCGGAAGGTTCGAATGGTCGATGATGTTTTTTCTTGGTGTAAGTCAGAAGTCAGGGGGATGGAAGAGGAGAATACACAAAATCCAGCCACGCAAACAGAAAAGCAGGTATTCTATAAACGTCAAAAGGCAAAGAATCGTATCAATGAAAGATCATGAATTGAAAATCATGAGGTTTTGTGCCCTCTTTTATTAGATCAGAGGTAAAACGAGAGGCAATCTGCTGTGCAGATGCAAAAAGGCCAAGACATAAACCGTGGCCAGAATTAGAATGACGCTGATGAGGGGACGCGTTAGACACCTAATGGATGTAGCCCCGTTGATCTAGTCCTGGTCCCGCTCGATCAATTTAGTGCTTAATCTGCAGGGGAGACACGCTAGTGGCCCAGCCTGTACAACCCTTTCATGTCTGTACCTGAAAGTTACCTTGGTCTTATTGGCTCTAAGCCTTAAGCTGTCAGTTGGATGGAAATATCCAATTCCATATCGCTGATGTTTAACATTCGGGAGCCAATGAATCGGACTGAAACAGTCAGGATAACACGATTCTTTGAGCATTTGTCTTAATGTTTAACTTCCACTTGCCAGGCATAATTGCGGCAGGTCATTTCTCTTCGTACAGCAGCTCAATGGGCATCTCTGCAACCTTGATGAACGGATCTGAAAGAGAGATTCGGCCTCCAACAAGGTTCTCATTGCATAGGCTATAATTTATTTCTG
Source organism: Fusarium coffeatum (assembly GCF_003316985.1). Taxonomy (NCBI): domain Eukaryota; kingdom Fungi; phylum Ascomycota; class Sordariomycetes; order Hypocreales; family Nectriaceae; genus Fusarium; species Fusarium coffeatum. The sequence goes on along the minus strand of NW_022157883.1, from coordinate 67,113 downwards.
CATTCAAACATCGGTCCTTCGACCTCCCCACGCTAATGCTTTCTAGTTGCTCGTACATGCATGTGTCAAAAAGAAGTTGGGTATCATAACAAGAAACACATTCGACCGCATCAATAACATGAATTTGCGCTTTTCACTACCTCGTCAAATCTTCTGTCAAAGACTTGTTGACTCTGGCGTAAAACTTTAGCGCCTGAGATCGTGGGAACGTGATCTCTTCCGTGAGATATCCTGGGAGCATATCTATCAGCTGCTGGTCACGTCCTGCATCCAGTTGTGGTTGATAGGTAAATGACACATCGTCGTAGTTGTCCGCCGCGTCGTCGTTTTCGACTACGAGTTTGAAGTGAAGGGCTGGTCATTATGTCAGTACAGAATTACAGGATGGAAGGGCGTAAGGCCAAACTTACTGCCATTGCGACCAGTTTGGATGCAGTCAAAGGTGTCTTCCATCTCCTCTTGCTTCACACCCCGTAGAATCAGATCTGTCAAATCTGCATAGAGCCTTTCCTTCGCCAGCGCGGTGGCTTGCGCCGCATGAGCAGCTCCAGCTTGGGCAGTGCGATTCGCCAGCCCACTGGCCTTCATAGCGCTTCCCGGGACTCTGGAATTATTCTCCGCCGACCTCGCAGCAGCCAATTTGTTAGAAAGGGTCTTAATTTCTGACTTGGCATCGGACAAAGAGCCGTTCAGGGTCTGGATAGTGTTCTCCAAATTTTCTGTCTCGGCTTCATTTTCGACTAATTGTTTCCGGAGCTCCTCACTTTCGTTTGCGAGCGCAGTCTGGGCAGCCAGTTCAGCTTTCAGTTCAGCTATAAGCTTGGTAGCGGCTTCTTCAAGTCAGTACAACGGTCATGGGAAATCTTCATAACAAAGCTTACCGGCAGTGCGCTCCTCAGCCTGCTTTTTGAGTCGCTCAAAATTTCGCTCAGCTTCTCGAACTCCTACGTCACGCAGATCTCGATGGCGAGCCTCAAGGGCCGTGTATTTCCTTGTAAGATCTTCTAGTTGCCGGCGCATGGTATCGTCGCTCATATTGTAACTTTGCCATGGTGCTGGAGCCTCGATGCTAGGTGGCTCGCCAACACCGTCATCTTCGTCCGCTTCTAATACAGGATCCAGTTCCATCGGGTCCTGCTGTGTCTCTGGAACTTCTGCAATTGGCGTGGTAGGCTGTCGCGGAGGCCGACCTCGTCGTTTTACAGCGCTTTCGGGAGCAAGAATAGATGTATCGCCATTCGTCTTCTTCGGTCGCCCACGCGTTCCTTTCTTTATATCTGTAGCCGGGGCGCTCGAAGGAATTCCAACGTCCTCTAACGGTAATGTTTCGTCTATAGATATCTGTTGAGCTTTGCGCGTCCCCTTTGTACCACTCGCAGTGGCTTTACCTGAAGCAGCTGGTTGCGCGTCCGATTCGGACACAGTTGGAAGCTTGTCGCTATTCGCTTGACGCGTCGCTCGAGATGCAGGCTTGGTGATCTTACTAGCTGAGCCTGGTGGTCGGCCACGAGGCTTTTTGGTAACACTACGCACAGCTGCTTGAAGGTCGGACTTGTCAAACATATCAAGATCGGGCTCTGAGTCGGAGGCGGCAAGTCCAGCAAGCCCTGCGGCCGGCTTTGCGCGAGCGCGTGGTGGCATTGAATCCTTTTTTATTGGTAACAGTCGGTCAAGCGTATCGTTTAATAAAGGCGCACAAGGATATTATGGTAGCTGAGAAAGCCGTGATCAAAATGGCAGACGTCAAGGCCCAATCGCATGTGTTGCGCAAAGAATTGTCGTGGGGATAGCGATAAATATTGGAGGGGAAGGTTTCAAATCAATGTTTACAATCCCACCAAGATGAGATGTTCATCCATCTAAACAGATTGGGCGCTGGAGCATGGTCTGTGCTCTAAGACTAAGGCACAGTAGCGGCTAACTGCCCGCCACCCACTTACCGCCCGCTCTGCTGAGATCTTGTCGCCCCGGGCGGACATGTGCCAGCGTAGAGTTAGGTTTGCCGGATCGCGCATATCGATCTTTTATTCTTCATACCACCTTTCTCACTTTCGTCGACCCCAACATTTTTTTCTGCCTTCCAAGCAGCAACTGGCATCGTTGGAAATGTCATGATCGCAGGAAGATAATAACACACCTGGCTTGATTATCTACTGGCAATCGTCGCCGTCTTAACCCTCTCTCGTTCCGTTATCTCATGCCATCCGAGTCAGCCCCTTGGCTGCGCTGGGTCCTCGGCATGGGGGAACGACGCAAGCTCGGCGATGTCGCCATGGACGTCCTGCTCTTCGCGGGTATGGTTAGTACAAACTCCGTAACGTCCAATGTATTATCTGGGACGTGACACTAATATCATGATTAGATGACTGCTGGCCTCTACGTCGCTAGAAATTTCTTGAATCCCATACTCAGCAACATCGCCGACCCCGACAAAGAAAAGCACGAGCAAGCTAGACGTCAGGCGAAAGCGCATTTGGAGCGAATGAACAAGAATAAAAGAGATGGACTTGATTATGGCGACGACAGTGACTCCAGGAGAGGAGGACCTCGGCCTGAGGACTTGGTCCTGAATGAATACGAAAATCTAGTCGCACTCGAGATGGTACCGCCCGAAGATATATCTGTTGGATTTGATGGTAAGTAACTGTGCATGTCGGGGCATGTTGCATATTGCGGTTCGTTACTAACAGCGATAGATATTGGCGGTCTGGACACAATCATCGAAGAACTAAAAGAATCCATCATCTATCCTCTGACGATGCCACACCTTTACTCCCACGCCGCACCACTACTGTCTGCTCCCTCCGGTGTTCTTCTGTACGGTCCTCCAGGTTGCGGAAAGACTATGCTTGCAAAGGCTGTTGCCCATGAAAGTGGTGCTTCTTTCATCAACCTACATATTTCGACTTTGACTGAAAAGTGGTACGGCGACTCGAACAAAATCGTACGAGCCGTCTTTTCGCTTGCTCGAAAAATGCAACCCGCAATTATCTTTATCGACGAGATTGATGCTGTGCTCGGTACTCGAAGGAGTGGCGAGCACGAGGCCAGTGGCATGGTCAAGGCTGAGTAAGTTTGGTATTGCAGTAGTTATTTGTCGATCTGTTCTAATAATCTGCAGGTTCATGACTCTCTGGGATGGTCTGACATCTTCAAACTCATCAGGAATGCCTGCTCGCATCATGGTGCTAGGCGCAACTAACCGCATCAACGATATCGACGAGGCCATTCTCCGTAGAATGCCCAAGAAATTCCCCGTCACGTTGCCAGGAACTGAGCAGCGACGAAGAATCCTGCAGCTTGTCCTGCAAGATACCAAGACGGATCCTGAGCATTTCAACCTGGACTACGTTTCAAGAATCACTGCTGGACTTTCAGGTAGTGACATTAAAGAGGCATGCCGAGACGCGGCCATGGTACCTGTCCGAGAATACATGCGTCAGCATCGCGAGAGCGGGCAGGCCATGTCAACCGTGGACCCAAGACAGTTCCGTGGGATCAGGTCTGACGATTTCCTCGGCCGCGAGGGTGGAAACATCAAGCTACAACCGATCAGACAATCAAGCGGTGTTGAGGAGTTAATTGCGGAGGAGCAGGATTAGCGAACGGGACTCTGTGTGTATATAGGCTGCCAACAGCAGCCAATGTTGCTGAATAGAAACACTCAACCCTGGATTTCATCTTATCAGTAAAGCTCCAATCAGCTGCATCGCAATGTCTCTTGTGGTTTTATTACCTATACCGTATCGCTCGCACAGTAATATGTCTCCGCATATGTGAACTTGTCCACCATTCAGGATTGAAGTTGGCGAGCTATAACGATATAAAGCAAGCCGGGGTCCGGTACCGTCCTCCGGGTCTGCCGCATACAGTGTCTTCCAACGTGCGTCCCCACGCGCAACGCACAGGACTCGATGGGCCATGATAGTGTTTGATCACGTCATTTGATAACCCCACCATACTTTCCGAGGGACCGATAGCGGGCTACCTCGAGATAAGTGCACAATCAGTGACCAAGCAAGTATTCTGATATCAGTAGCCCTCCGTTTATCGGTCGGATGATTCAGAAGCGGTGGGCAAGGCCCATGAAACTGCGGTTCTCTATTGAGCTGTTGCGGCTCTTCAGAGGCTTCAAGCACTGGAAACCAATGGCTCAGGCCTCGAGTCTATTGCTGCTTTAGGTGCGTGGCTGCACTGTAGTAATGTAAACGCCCTCCAATATAAAGCTCTCCATACGTAAACTACAGGCCAATCCACTCCATTTGCGGGGAGATCGTGCAGGCCAGAAAAATTACAACGTTCCCCCAGACCGCCGACAGCGGGAGTGACTCCCCGACTCCCGAACGACCGTCCTCCTTCAAGCTACCAGGGAGTCTACCTCTTGCTATTTACCTAACTCAGCATCTTCCTTCATACTTTTACCTTGAACCTCAATTCTTCGTTCCTCAAACCTCTTCTCTTCAATTCGGCATTGGGTTTCGTCTTACATACTCTGGTGTCGGATCATTGCCTAGCGCCGTCCTCTCCTCGCTCTAAGACAGCTGCCGCCATCGTTCTCGCTATACAACTTCATCCCGTTGCAACACCCAATATTCTACAGAATTGAAAAATGTCCGCTCCTTCGCCTACCGAGTCCGGCAAGTCCGCCGACCCATTGAAGCGAGTCGATAACGAGGGGCACGACCTTCCTCCCTCTCCTGCTCCATCGAGCCCGCGCAATGGTCGCAAGCGCTATGCTCTCGCCACCGAGCTTGTGTACACAGACAGCAAAGATCAATATGGCGCCTCCAGCGTTCCTATCTACCAATCTGCCACCTTTAAACAGACATCAGCCAGCGGCGGCCAGCAAGAATATGATTACACACGCTCCGGAAACCCAACCCGAACACATCTTGAACGACACATTGCCAAGATCATGAACGCTCAGCGAGCGTTGGCCGTCAGCTCGGGAATGGGTTCTCTCGATGTCATCACTCGATTGCTCAGACCCGGCGACGAGGTCATCACTGGCGATGATCTTTACGGTGGCAGCCATCGTCTTCTCACTTACCTGGCCGCTAACCAAGGCATTATCGTTCACCACGTCGACACCACAACTACTGATAGCGTGCGGGCACGCCTCTCGGAGAAGACTGCCATGGTTCTGCTTGAGACCCCTACAAATCCTTTGATCAAGGTCGTTGATATTCCTGGCATTGCCCGCCTGGCTCATGAGGTCAACCCCAAGGCTCTGGTAGTTGTCGACAACACGATGCTCTCGCCAATGCTTTTCAATCCTCTGGATGTGGGCTGCGATATTGTTTACGAGTCCGGAACCAAGTATCTGTCGGGCCACCACGACATCATGGCTGGTGTCATTGCGGTGAACGACACTCAGATCGGAGATAAGCTGTTCTTTGTTATCAACTCTACTGGTTGCGGTCTTTCTCCCAATGACTCGTTCCTTCTTATGCGCGGTGTCAAGACTCTCGCAATCCGAATGGAGAAGCAACAAGCCAATGCTCAAGCCATTGCAGAGTTCCTTGAGTCTCGCGGTTTTCGTGTCCGCTACCCAGGTCTCAAATCTCACCCTCAGTACGATCTCCATTGGTCTATGGCTCGTGGTGCTGGTGCTGTCCTGTCTTTCGAGACTGGCGACCCTGCTGTCTCTGAGCGTATCGTCGAGGCTGCTCGTCTATGGGCCATCAGCGTGAGCTTCGGCTGTGTCAACAGTTTAATTAGCATGCCTTGCCAGATGAGCCATGCCAGTATTGATGCCAAGACAAGAGCTGAGCGACAAATGCCCGAGGATATCATTCGATTGTGCGTTGGTATCGAGGACCCCAACGACCTGATTGAGGATCTTTCGCGCGCTGTAAGTACTGAAATTCTAAGTTACGAGAAAAAAGCTAACGATATTCGCAGTTGGTTCAAGCTGGTGCCGTAACTGTTACTATGGATGGCTTCCACGCAGCTGGAGCGGCTAAGGAGCTCGGAGAGACCCCTCTTGTCTTTCAATAAGTGACGAAAACTCAATGAGACAGAGTTCACCGGAAGCAGAGGTCCATGCCGATGGATTCGAAGAACATTTTGATTTTACGAGCGAACTCAATACTTTGCAGGATACCATTTCAATGCTGGGCAAGTCATGGTTTTTAAACCTTAGACAGGGTGGTGAAAAGAAGAGGCTTGCCACATGTACATCGCCAAAGACGCGATGCTATTAAGAGGAAGAGAAAAGAGAAAAGGTCCTTATCATGAGATTACGCTGGAGTTGGCGGGAAGGAATTCTGGAGTTGGAATTGTTTACTTGGGCACCTGCAATAGGTTTGAGACAAACTCGAATATACGGAAAGATTCAGATTCAAAGATACATGTCTGTTACAACAGAAACCCATCCATGCTTAAATCGTTGTCTTAACTTGATGCCCGAAAGTGCAAACGTATAGCTGCTCCTCAGCCCCCGCTTGACTTTGTGGTCGTGGTAGCGCCATACAGAAACACATAAGCCAGTTTTGTTCACTTGAGCAAACCTCAAATGAGACGTCACTTGTTTGAAACATCACATACAGTGGTCAGTTATAACACAATTTTAGTTACTCAAATTGTAAGCGACTAACTACCAACGGTCCAGATAACAGGTATATTCAACGCTCCCCTTAAAAGAAACTCCCAAATGCAGATGCGGGCTTAAGAAAAGTCAAAACGGTCGGGAAGGACAACGGGTGCCACCAATGTCCATGTATACATGCCGTAGCAGACCCAGGCACTGACAATCTTGACCCAACTTGCTGCGTAGGTACGTCCAACAGTTGCAAAGTCGCCATCCTTGGTGGATTCGTCGAAGTTCATGGTAAGCAAGGTTGCTACCCAGGCTGTCGCCAAAAAGAAGATGATATGGAAGACAGTGTAGCTGTACTGGGTCCTGTTGCGCTCGTCGTCTCCAGCGGGGGCGTCGCCAGCTTCACTTTCATCGTCGGTCAGCAGGGCATCAGCGGGCAAACTACCCTCCTCAACAGCTCGGCGCAAAGCCTCTGCTCGCATCTCACGACGAGCACTTGGCTGCTGAGTTACCAGTCCGTGCTCGTCGTCCTCTGGTAGCTGGATACCGTTGGAATTGCCAAGGCCAAGACTCTGAGTGGCAGCTCGGGTGGTAGTGTATGCAATTGTAAGCAGGGTAACGATGGCACCGATAACAATGGATGTCGTTCGTGTTCCTTGGCCCATGATGAGAGGGTTACACTTGCTGTCGGGCTCCATAGACACGGCAGACATGGTCAAATATGTGCAGTAGACAGCCACCATAGCGGCCTGAGCAAGTCCTGCCTTGGGATTGAATTCCTGGACCGTAGGGTTGACAGAGATGACAGAGATCCCAAGCCAGAAGATGAGGTTGATAGTGATTACAGCCTGGTTCATCGAGCACGAGCCGCGAGCAAAGAAAATGTACTGCACAATGGTCATGGCAAGCGAGCCGATGTACATGCCCAGAGTGGAACCGATCAAGACGAATCGCCAAACTCTCGAATCCGTGTCTTCGATCTGGGCGAGGCAGTACTCAGCCCAATTATGAGCAAGATCAACAAGCAGTATAAGGCCGAGCAAGAGGAACAGCATAGCCGCAGCGAATGCGACGTAGTTGCCCCAGAACAGGAAGAATTCGTCGGGAATCAGGAACGAAAGAACAACAAAGGCGAGCCAGGCGATAATCTTGGGGCCCCAGTAGCCATTTTGAATGGAAGCACGAGGATTCTTTGAGGTTGCGACACCGAAAAGCAAGCCAGCGAGGATGAGATGGAAGAGACCGAGCGCGAAGTTGATTCGGTGAACAGCGAACCAGCCATGACATTCGCCAGTTGGGCAATTGATCGTAACGTAGTCGAGAGTAAGTTTCTGGAGTTTCTTTATTGCCCAGGGCGTGAGCATTATCCAGGCGATAATGGAATTTACGAGGAGGAGAAGGGCGTATGCGATACGGGTTGCGACACTATTGCCGCATTTGCCACAGGCACTGCAGACCATAGAGCAGGTCGCAGCACCACAGCAACTAGCAGCGAAGGACACAATCTGAAGAGAGGGCCAATGTTAGTTTCGATATCAGATCTGTAGGTAAGAGTCGCTAACATACAGTACCGACGCTTGGTACCGCAAGAAGCGGTAAAGATAGAAGAGCACCCATTGCGACAGCGCGTTACCGAGAATGTTCGCGTGGTCTCTCGGGTTGGTTGCGATATTATGGATATCTTACTGCGTATTCCAGCGCAGGTTGAGTCGTTTGCCGATTCGTAAGCTGGCTGGCAGCGCCGTGCCTTGGTAGATGGACAGATAGTTGGATGGATATCCTACTGTCGGTTGTTTGATGGAAAGTTGAGGCTACTGACGATCAAGCCGCCACGTGAGATTACGTCGCCATGGAACAGAAGCCGGTAACAGAAGGCTTAGGTTGCCAAAATAAAGTAGCCTAAGAGCGGGTCTTAAGTAGCATAAGATGACTGAACTATTTCGTATCTTATGCATTTAGCACCCATCGGCGCCCGAAGACCGGATGAACGCAGACGTGGCTGGAAAGGTGGCGCAGTAGGTACGGAGTAAAATACCTGATATTGAACGGACTGTCACTGTACTGTATTACCGGTAGCACTAACCCCTGCCGACAGTGTCTACCGTCTATTCTGTAACGCCTGTGCTTGGTCACAAGGGCCAACTAGCACCTACAGTACAGCAGTCTCGGGACTATCTCCGCGTTCGGCTTGTCTCATGCGTGGTTGTTCAGGGCGAGTTCATGACTATCAACCTCCACGAGATCCCCTAGTCTCTAGTCATTTCCTATCCGATAGGTAGTCCACCCTCGGTATCATTATCCGTCTATCTCGTCTATCATATCCTGTCCCCTTTGTTCATGATCCGTCTCGACTGCCGCCACGTGTAAACCAGTTTCACCGTTCCTCCATCCTCTAGTTTATCCTATCTTCTTTATCAACTTATCTGCGGTATCTCCTTAGGCCGTTGTCAATCTTGTCCTATTGCGTCAGCACTTCCCTCACTAGCTAAATGTTAACTTCATCCTCATAGAACCGTATCCTCCCCTCTTGATATTTTATTCAGTTTCTTTTCAATTCCTTCTCACTGCTTGGTCAGCGAGTCACAATGCATCAAGACCAGCAAAAACGCCTGTTTCAGGCGCGAATTATCGCGAGTATCGCTGCGACTGTCATGTCGTTGGCTTGCGGTACCAATGTAGGTTTTTATTCATGACATATCTCTATCATAGCTGTTCTAACGTCAATTAGTACGTTTACTCGGCTTGGTCTCCGCAATTCGCGGAACGATTGAAGTTGTCATCTACCGAGAGCAACTTGATCGGTCTATCTGGTAACCTGGGCATGTATACTTTGGGTATGCCTATAGGTGCATTCGTCGATCATAAGGGCCCTCGACCTGCTGTTCTTGCCGGTGCTGTCCTCATGCTCCTTGGCTATTTTCCGCTTCACCAAGCCTATCATCGTGGCTCTGGCTCAGTATTGCTTATGTGTGTCTTCTCCTACATGACTGGCTTGGGTAGCTGTATGGCATTCGCTGCTGCTGTCAAGACGTCTGCTCTCAACTGGCCCAAGAACCGTGGAACGGCCACGGCGTTCCCTTTGGCAGCCTTCGGTCTGAGTGCCTTCTTCTTCTCTTTCCTGGGTGCTGTCTTCTTCCCTGGCGATCCCAGCGCTTTCCTTGAGCTTCTTGCTTGGGGTACCTTTGGCCTCACCTTTGGCAGCTTCTTCTTCCTCAAGGTTTACCACGACCAACCCGAGTATGAGGCCGTACCCGCATCGGAGGATACACAGAGCGTCCCATCATCTTCTTCTCAGCAATTCCGACCTGGCTCTTCAGAGGAGCCGAAGCCTTTCCACTCGCCCCGAGTGAACAATGAACCCGGTATGTTAACTAATTCCAGTAGTAATAGCACCCGTACCAGTACGGGCTCGTACGCACCCGCTGTACCATCCTCATCCACCACCGCCCCGGATCCGACGGTCTCTCCTGGATATCCATTTGCGCCTGAAATCGGCCTTGTGGTCGCCCCCGAGAACCCTGAGGACCTCGAGGTTGGCGAGACGTCGCCCCTGATTTCTCGCCCCACATCACGAACCGAACAACCCCTTCTTGGAAACAATAATATTAATAGCGATGGATATCACCATGTAGACATTCGAGGTCTCGCCCTCTTGCGCAGCATCAGCTTTTGGCACCTCTTCATCATCATGGGTATTTTGGCAGGCGTTGGTCTCATGACCATCAAGTATGATTATCCCGTGACCTTAGTTTGGGAAACACTCAGCTGACAATGTCTAAAGCAACATCGGAAATGACGCCAAAGCTCTTTGGAAATACTATGACAAGAACGTCACCGACGATTCTCTCGTTCATCGACAGCAAATGCATGTATCGACCCTGTCTATCTGCAGCTTCCTCGGCAGATTGTCAAGTGGTAAGTCAAGTGACAGCATCTACTCGTTATGTCAACTTCTTACAATATCTCTAGGTGTCGGTTCCGATTTCTTAGTCAACAAACTCCACGCCAGCAGGCTCTGGTGTCTCGTTGCTGCATGCGCCATCTTCATCTTCGCTCAAGTATGCGCATTGAACGTCGAGAATCCACACTGGCTTGGGCTCGTCTCGGGCCCGTCTGGTCTGGCTTATGGCTTCCTCTTTGGAGTATCTCCATCTCTTGTCGCCGAAACTTTTGGCGTTCATGGATTAAGCCAGAACTGGGGCTTCCTGACCATGGCTCCCGTTTTCTCGTCCAATATCTTCAACATATTTTATGGTAGAATCTACGACGCACATAGCGTGGTCGGTGAAGATGGCGAGCGCTCCTGTATGGAAGGCTTGGAATGCTACCGTTCCGCGTATTGGGTCACATTACTAGCATGCTGCGCTGGAACCGGTATCACTTTTTGGGCGATTCGCCACCGACACGCGAAGCATCTGAGGGCGATGGATAAAGGTGAAGAGGAGGATTAAGCATGCGGGTACTAGCACTAAAGAGCCGGTTCTCAAGGCGTTCGGTATAGAGATTTGAACTGCTTCAACTTAGAATTGAGATCATAGACAGACACAAGCTAACGCTTGATTAAATCAGACACAGCCATTAGGTTTCAAGGATTATCATAAAGAAGATCTAATTTGTGATTATATGCAATTAATGTTTGCCATCCATCTCTCGTTCCATATCCAAAGCTGGTTGATTGCACAAGCGCCAAAATAACGAAGCGCGACATGATTCATCTTCAGCCGTATACCATTGCTGAGAATGACCAAGTCCAGCCTGGGAAAATAAGTAGTTGAATTCTATACAGATGAGGCCATGCTCTTCCAGGATTGCCTCGTCATGCCTCCTGCCCATAAAACGCCAAGAAAATGCTAAAGTCGTGGACTGGCGCCGTAAAAAGACGAATAACGTGTTCCTGATTAGAGTGTTGAGAAGACGTTGGTTCCAGAGCCATGCAAAAAGAAATAGGTATTACTGAGCAAGCTCGCGCTGAAAGTTGAGAAAATAATCGCCTCAAAGTAGAAAATCAAGTCTTTTGCTCTCCAGATAATCGTGCACTGTCGTGGGAAGTGTAAAGAGAGTGTGTGTCAACAGCCAGAAAGGTGAATGAACAAGATAACATGACATGGTATTTGTGACACGATTCTGAATGTGGCACCTCATATGGAAGCCTTTGTCTTCTTCCGGTCCTCATCTGGACTACTGTCAAATATCGCACCTAGTCCACTCAAGGAAAAAGGGTCGTTGGTAGAATGCAACACGACCAACCAAGCGGCAATGATGTTCACCAAATAGTGAAGCATGTATGCATGAGAGATGCCATACATGGCGGCGTAAAGGGCAGTGGCGAACAGAAGCAGGCTCGTGACATAGCCCAAAACCCGGCTCACCCGAGGCACCATCTTCCCTGTTGTCAAGTTCTCCACGAGCAGGATGAAAGGCATTATTGACAAAACATTATGATGTGAGGAGAAGGGTGTGAGCCAATGCACAGCCAAGTTCCGGATCCAGACTGCCAAAATAGGAAGGTTAATGGGAAGAATCCAGAGCATTAGAAGTAGAATAGAATGGGCATAATGGTAGTAGTTCGAGTTGGCGTCGGAAGGGGCGGTGATGTTGATGCGTAGAGCTCGGATTACAGTGAAGAGCTGCACCAGGCATGCTACCAAATAAGCAAACTGATAAGGAATAAACGTCCACACAAGAAACAAGAGGATGGCTGTTGTGATCATACGCCTCTTAGGGGTTGATGGAACAAATGCAGGCGAGCTCACTATCCTCTCATCTTCTGTTGATCCTGACAGAAGAAGTGAGGTTACTGCCCAATAAACAAGACCGAGAACATGTGTGAGAGCTTTTGTCATATAGTGAACCACGGCACAAACCCCGATGCAAACAACACCAATTAGGGGTACGAGAAACCAGAAAAAGGGGTCATCCGTCCCAATGAGCATATCGTGGCGATGGAAGTCAACGCTCAAAGGATCCGTATGGGCCTGATTCAAGAATCTGCTGAGCCAGGAAACTGGAACGCCTTCCAATGATACCGAAAGGAGAGTCAGCGACACGAGAAGTAATGGTATCGATTGTCGCAAACACAGGTCCAAGCTCTGCGAGAATGAGATGAAGACCCCTGAACTGTCATAGACACGGAACTGTTTGCGCAAAACAAGCGCGACAGTTAACATGGGGAAAGCAGCAAAGACAGTTCGGTATCTCATATACAACTTGCCGAGACTACCCCAGAAGTCTGGCTTAATTGTAATAAGAAGGTTGGAGTTGCAAGACGGATCAGTCCAAAACTGAAAAGTGAGGCCCTTCTCAGCGTCACCCAAAGTAGGCGGCAGGTAGGGGGCGACACCATGGAGACTAATATCGGCAGAGTTCGCATTAACAAAGTATTTGGACTCGTATGGTTGATCAAGATATTGTCGAACCAAGGGACTGAAGAGAGCCTTGCCGGCTTGGCACTGAGGGTTTACAATCTCGAGCTTGTATGCAAGAAGCGCTGATTGCAACGAAGGAATGGTGACTTCCACACTCATTGGGCGACTAGCGGGGAGTTCCACGGAAAGTCCAGAAAGAAGAAGCTTCATAAGACCAGTATCCTCCTTCCTTGAGTAGGTAGACTGGTCACTGAACTCTGCGACCAAGAAGCTGAGAGAGTTTGGCGCAGGTTTCTCCACAATGGCCACGAATTGATGGTCGGAGAGCTGTCCGAGGTCGTACTGAAGGTAAGAAAATGGAATGATTTCTCGCTCTCGATCGAGGTAAAATGGGTATCTGGACGATGACGTCGAAGCAGGAAGTAAGATACGATCAGAGGCTGCATTCTTACAAGCAAGCCTTGTCGAGCCACTGCCGTCTCCAGAGAGATCGATTTGAAAAGGGTAAAGCGAGGTGACCTGTCCGGATTGGAAGGGGTACACGCTGCAAAAAAGGACTTCCACTTTGCCGTTTTCACCAGCGTCATCCAGAGGAGCATCCGTTAGAACAGTAAACCGTCTAGCCTCGGGCGAAACCTGTGGTGGGATGGGAAGTAGATGAGCTTGAGGCTTTGACTGCTTGCCAGTCTGACGGAGGACGAGCCTCTGGCCAGCTGGAAGAATAGATTCAGTGTCGTCACCAAGCGTGAGCAGAGTCGTTGCTTCTTTCAGGGGCAAATCCTTCTCCATCGTTGGCTCCATTCCTGTCAGAAATCGCTTCTTGAAAGTCTTCATTCGTTCGGCCCGTGGTTTGGTCTGCGATGCACGATGAACATCAACAATATCGTAGAGTGTTTTCGTGATCACTTTTCGAAATTGATCGCACCAAAGGATAGCCTGGTGATCCATGCTCGTCCAAACTGTTGGGATACCGGTCGAGAAGACAGTGAATCCGTGTGTTGGAGGAACCAGAGACTCGAGACTTGCATAATCAGACGGAACAATCGTGTCCAGCCCACCGCCTGCGATTGAAACCAAGGTCACATGCCACAAAGGATTGTTGTTGGCCCATTTTTGTGAGTATGCCTGGCGCCAGTAATCGTTGATCTCGTCGTAAATCTGAACTATCTGCCCATCAAAAGTGACAGGAGGGCGAGCATGCGGTGCTGACATGGTAATGATGGTGTTGATTGAGTTTGTCTGGTAATTGGGCTGAACAAGCATAGCTCTCGCAACAACACCACCCATGGAATGGCCCAAAACAATGACTGACGTGGGATCCGGTAGCTTGTCTTCTCGTGCAACGCGCTGAGGGTCGGAATAGAGCGAAAGGATGTAGCGAACAGCTTCGTTAAGGTATTCGGCTTGGTCGAGTAGAGTCTGGCCGTGAAATGCCGTTATATCTTCGTTGAAATCCACAGTGAAGAAGTCGAGACTTCGGACGCCAGCATCGAGAGCGCCATGATCGTGCTGGAGATTGTTGTGAAAGTAATTGGCTGCTTCAGCAGCTATAGGACGGACCTGCTTATAGCTTCCTGCGTTGCCAGGGATAAAAAGTACGGGAATTCCAAGGAGCTATCGATATACGAGTTTAGCAATTCAACGCCCAAGTTGAAATCTGGGAAATGGTAATACAAACCTTGTCTGCTGGCTCGATCCCTTGCTCGCGGTAGAGATACAACGAGTATTTGGTCGCAAATCGAGTATGCTCCGTATCGAATTCGGTGTAGCGCACGTATGAAGGACGCATGTAGGACATACGGCACCCCTTTGGATCCAGTTGGCTGGTTACAAGTGAGCGCAGAATGCCCATAAGAAGCGCGATTCCCAACGCGGAAACAAGCAGGACGATAATGGAGAAGCGCGGACGACTCGTGCGCCGGTTCGGGGACGGAGATTGTGTTGGTGTCCTGGCGAGAGCCATATCGGGGGTTGACGGTGCTGCAAGAGAAGTGGGTTTCAAAGCTGTCGTTGTTTGAATATCCTCTCGGGTCTGGTTATTTCTACCATTGTGGTCATTCGTGGGCTTCCAATTGAGGCTGCTAGGTCGTCGAATTCGTGCTGGCGATGTGCGCGTCCTCAACCTAGTATCGGAGTCGGGAATATCAGACTCGAGTGAGGATTCGTCACCATCATCGGATGATCCGGACGAGCGCCTCTTCATGGAGAAGGCACGTTCAGACTCGCCGCGAGCCTATACCAAGGGAGACGTGGATGGGTTCGAAAAGCAAGATTATCGTTGTCGAGATCAAGATGGGGTCGGTGCGATCTTCAATTTAGACAACGAAGTCGAGAAGACGAGGTCAAATCACAGAGTAGGATGAAGTCGAAGCTAAGATTCAGGTCAAGAACGTCTGTGATACTACTAGCCTGCGCTGGAACAGCTTCGGGACATGCCAGCAGGGATACGATTTAGCTAGGTAGGGTTGGTGAAGAAGCAGCGTAGCGCAACGCAGCGCAATGCAATTGAAGACTTCTTGGGCGGTAGCAAGAGTAGAGCCGACCCGTTTGCGACAATATGGAGATGGATGCAACCGGGGGTTGTACTGTAGTTTTTCGACGGCTGGGATACGTCGGAGGCGCACCTCGGCGTGCGAGTGAGCGTTTGAAACGAACGACACTAAGAAGCAACGAACGAGAGTGACAGTAACAGTGACCGTGACAGTAACTAGGTAGTAAAGAAGCCAAGACCAAAGACGATATTCGCAACGACAAATTATGTATGCGGCATGTCGATACGACTCCCCCAGTCACGTCGGTCGGTCCCTAGGTTGGCTTTGAATTCAACGAATGTGGGTGGGAAATTGGATGTCGATGGCTTCTCCCACTTGTCAGCCGAGTCGGGACCACTTTTAGCGCTATACCGGGCTCCCCTTTTTTTTTCTTCGCACCCTTCCATGGGGCTGGGAATATAGCTGGTAGCCCGCTGAACGCCTGAAGCTGGTAGGCTGGCGGTTGGCTTCAGATAAGCGCCACATCCATACTTCCAGTCTTGGAGTTGGAGAATCCCGTCTTTGACTTCATCAGCACCCAATAATCGAATTGAATTTCCAAAGTTACAAGGAAGAAACCCCAACAATCACCAGCTAGACTAATCTGTCATCACGCATCATACATACCTAGTCTGTTTACTTGGTCCTTCATCAGTGGTTGCAGGGATGTCCTGCAGCTGTATATACATTTAATTTCAGTGCAGCTTCGTAGATGATTTAGAGATGATTGCTTTCGTCTGCAATCAACTATCTTGACTGTGCGCGTATAAGTCAGCGTACCTCTTTTCGATACGAATAAATCATCTCATCCGAACTGAAGTCTCGTAAGACGTCATGTACCTACTGTACTGGGTGCTTAGGTGTAAGGCTTCAACAGCCACCATCACCACCTTTTAAGCCACAATTAAACATAAGTACCAACTGCGTCACTTCCAAAGCATGACAGTTCACGCCTTGCCCACTGAAGTAGTCTACTACTACTGAAGTGTCGACGCCTCTCCCTTCCTAGTTCCCTGTTAGGGCATGAGTAGCGCGCGTTGACAGCGCGTGTTCCGTCTTGGCCTGGTGATAGCTTCCTTGGACTTGAACCAAAGCTTGGAAAAGAGAGCTAAATTCTTGATATATGTTGCGTATCGAATCTATAACCATGAATCGGCGCTCTTATCTGTGGAGTCGCGGCTAAAGTAGCTAGAGTGCCTTTGTGATGTGTAGTATCTGTAGTATGTAGTATGGGTCAGGCTGTTGAGCTCTATTGGTGGCTGGGTCTAAGTGCTGTTGGTTTCGTCAAGTAAAAGCTGGCTCCCAGAACTGGATGCGTATATAGACAGCGCTCACATGTCTTTCACTTCGTTTTACACAGACATTAGTAGGTGATATTGAAGACCAATTGTTCAGTGATCCAGCAACGGAGATCCCGTTTCATAGAGAGGTATTGGACGTATCCGTACCGTTATGCCACTGTGACTGGGTACTTCTTACCTGGTCCAGGTTTATCGACCCTGTGTTTCTTTCATGCAGTGAGACCGTCAAACGCAGGCACGCTACATCAGACGCTGCTCTCATAGGCCGAGCCTTCCAATTTATTACAGTTGATGATCTACCATTTATCATCCATCCTTCTCCCGCTAGGCCAAATGACGAGATGTGGACGACATTCTATTCCCGACATTTCACGTGATCGATCCAGAAACATGAATTACCATATCATCGAAGGATTATATAGCTGCGGAACTATGATTATAGAATTGGTTTTTATGCCATCCAAGCTTCTGTAGTAATGCCTGCCATATTGGCTTTACACCTGGCTGGGAGGTACTTTACTTTAGTATGCAGGCCCCACTACAAGAATATCTGATAGTTGCATTGCCCCAATCGGATAGAAACCCTGTAGGTAGTTACTGCTGCATGCGCGCCGACATCGATAGTAGTTCACGCTGAACAGGAAAGAAGTAAACAAATAATCATCGCAGATCGCTCTTCATGGTTTGGATACGAACCATCAGAGACTGATTTGGAGGCCTATTCGTCCTCCTTCAAACTCTAAATGGCAATAGGATCACTATCCAACTGAGTTCGATGCTATCGATCACTTGTCTTTCCCTTACATGTTCACGGTCCTAAAGTGGATTCTTGAAGATGGCCACTATAAAACAGATTGATGGACGCACAGTAACTATCCCTAACGAATCCATATTGAACTCATGATTGACTTGGCCAGGTTCATCAGATACAGTCAGGGCAGGTTATCGTTGACCTTTGCTCTGTTGTCAAAGAATTAGTCGAGAACAGCATCGATGCTGGTGCAACGAGTATAGGTAAGAACATGATTACTTGGCATGATCAGCTCATGATGAGCGACTAGCATTGGAACATGTGCTAACATCTTCTGGTCTAGATGTTCGCTTCAAGAACCAGGGACTTGATCTCATCGAGATAGCTGATAATGGATCTGGTATTGCCCCTGATAATTACCCTTCTGTGGCTCTCAAGCACCATACATCAAAGCTCTCATCGTACTCTGATATAGCCACATTGGAAACGTTTGGTTTCCGTGGCGAAGCTCTTGCTTCGTTGTGCGCCCTGTCTACCGTTAGCATCACGACTTGTCAGCAAGGCGAGGCTCCTAAGGGGACTAAGCTCAGCTTCGAGACCTCTGGAAAGCTAAGCGGGACAGCTGTTGTTGCAGCCTCAAAAGGCACCACCGTCTCTGTCGAGCGTCTGTTCCACAATTTGCCCGTCCGTCGTCGTGAACTTGAACGCAACATCAAGCGAGAATGGAACAAGGTGATCGCCCTCCTTGGTCAATATGCCTGCATCCAGACCAATTTGAAGTTCTCCGTATCTCAGCAGCCTACCAAGGGAAAGAGAATACATATGTTTTCAACCAAGGGAAACCCTACAACAAGGGAGAACATAATCAATATTTTCGGGGCAAAGACAATGACGGTCCTCGTGCCACTCGATCTGTGCCTCGAGATGCAACCGTCTACTGTCAATCCGGCCATACAAGTCGACTCTCCCCATAAAACTACGTCTAAAGAAGTCCGTATTGTAGGCCATGTCTCAAGACCTTCTCATGGAGACGGGCGCCAAACTCCAGATCGCCAAATGTTCTTCGTGAATGGCAGGCCCTGTGGTCTGCCTCAGTTTGCGAAAGCATTCAACGAAGTGTACAAATCTTATAACAATGCACAAACACCCTTCATTTTGGCCGATATTCAACTCGATACACACATGTACGATGTCAATGTTAGTCCCGACAAGAGAAGCATTCTGTTGCATGATCAAAATCAACTCCTCGACAATCTGCGCACTTCCCTCACAGATCTTTTCGATTCACAAGACTATGCAGTCCCTACATCTCAGCTCATGCCGTTTAAGAATCGCACTGAGATCCAAGCAACTGTCAACACACCATTCAAGCCCCATGTCACTCCTAGGAAGCCCCCTAGTGGCTCCTCCCCGAGCCCTGAATCAGACGACGGGGACAATAGCGAGAAGACACCAGTGTCAAAACTATCATATGGTGGCTCTGCTAGAAGGGTCGGTAGTTCAAGAGCATTGGAGAGAAACCTCAGCAGTCAAAACTTGATCAGCGGATGGGTCGAAAGGGGGGCGACTCGGCGACCAGAGAGCCGAGAGCACCAGGTACCAAATACGGAAGTTTCAACTCCTTCTGTATCAACGAGATCTTCCACCAAGCGAGGAGAACCGAGTCTATTTGTCAGAAGTCCTTCGCCTGCATCCGAAGAAGACGAGAATGATACTACAAAGCCGCTGCCTGTCCGGGATTTCAATAAGCAGCTAAGGGCAAACTCTCACACGAAAAGTAATTCATCTGCTGGACCGGTCAGTCCCTCGGTTTTGGTTGAGGAGGAACCCCAAATCCCTGCTACAATGCCTCTAAGACGGGGCCAACAAGATGTTGCACTTACTACTCCGAGTAAACCTTCACGGGGTAAGGCGATACCAGATACAACTACTGTCATGATAGGAGATGAGGTAGTGGGGAGTGTTGCAGACTCCTCTGATGATGAAGACGAAGAAGCAGATACCACTGCTGACGATGCTATGGAGGTCGACAATCCGAAGCCCTCTTTTGGGAGTCGTCTCACGCAGATATATACTGCTGGTACTGTAACGACAAATGGGAGCCAATCTTTGCGCAAAGAACCCGACGCCGAGTTGCCTGATGATCCCATAGCCTCGGAATCGGGCGACTCAGAATTAGCTAGCGACGTTTCTGCCGATGATGCAGATACTGCTGGGAAAGGCGCTTCCGAGCCGGCTGTACCACCGCCTGCTGACGAGGTAACGGAAGAACACAAAGCACCAAGTGCTTTGCCGGACAATCCTTCTTCCCCAGTAACGGGCGAAGTTACTTCTGTTGATCGCAAGAGTCAAAACCAAAAGTCTAGTGTACGAAAGAAAGAAGCCATGGCTCAACTTTGTCAATCTGTACGAACGAGTGAAGGCCTTATAAGAGCCGAGATGAAATCCTGGGCAAGTCGACTTCCTTCGAACCAAGATTGTTCGGCTGGTGAGGACGAGGTGGCGGATCTTGATGCTGCCGATGCGGAAGACAAGTTATCCCTCACCATAGCTCGTAAGGACTTCTTGAGAATGAGAATAGCTGGCCAGTTTAACATGGGCTTTATCATTGCAAGCCGTCCAGCGAGTTCAAGGTCAGGCGAAGAACTCGAGGCCGCTGAGAATGACGAGCTATTCATCATTGATCAACACGCAACGGATGAGAAGTACAACTTTGAAAGACTGCAGGAGATCCAGACCGTACAGTCTCAACGACTAGTCCACCCGAAAAGGCTCGAGTTGACAGCTCTCGAGGAAGAGATCGTATTGCAGAATATTCCTGCAATAGAAGCCAATGGGTTCAAAGTACATGTTGATATGAGTGGAGATGAACCTGTAGGCTCGAGATGTGAAGTGCTGGCGCTTCCCATGAGCCGCGAGGTGACTTTCTCGCTTGCTGACTTGGAGGAGTTGATAGCGTTACTTGGTGAAGAATCGTCAGAGTCAAAGCATATACCTCGACCATCAAAGGTCAGGAAGATGTTTGCGTCGAGAGCGTGCCGAAGTAGTGTTATGATTGGAAAAGCATTGACACACGGGCAGATGGAGAATTTGGTGCGACACATGGCGGAATTGGACAAGCCTTGGAATTGTCCTCATGGCCGTCCTACGATGAGACACTTATGCCAATTAGATGCGTGGGATTCAAAGGGATGGGCAGGCGATAGTGTGCAGAGTCCTTCAGTCTCCTGGCAGGCTTACATGAGTGGAAAGTAATATTACGAGATAGACCGGCTGTGTAAAACTAAAGACTTTTGTATTATCAAAACATCGGATTAACTAAACTACATTACAAGTGTCCCATATCACGCCGTTACTTCCAATTGGTATATCCCGTCCCATTCAAACCATTCAACATTCGTGCACAAATGCATTCATAAAACAAGTAAACCCAAAATCTCATCTCCTCTCCGCAAGCGGGTTGCGTCCATCAAGGAATGAAAAGTTGTTTCCCGCTGCCCGTCCCTCCTCCGCCATCTTACCACTGACATTACGACGCCCGTACGGTTTCGAAGTATGCTGGTTGTAATCGTTACCGGTCGACACTTTGCGAGTGTCGTTGCCAACCATAACAGGGGGCGTGCCACTTGTAAGCTCGCCATATGATCTGGCATAGAAAGCAGCCTCAGGCTGGATAGAGCTCTGGCGGTTCTGGGGAGCAAAAGCTGGCTTCTCATCAGCGATATCTCTGCTCGCGCTCACGCGTCTTGCGTTTGAGCTGATATCCGTCAAAGAATCCTTGAACTTGAAGGGGAAGTAAGGTGTCTTGGCTCGAGGGGGAGAGGGGCTTTCTCGCTTCTCGGAGGGAGGGTTCAGGCGGAGAGGGTGAGGTCGAAGATCATCATCAGCACCCAAGTCGTAAGACGGATTGTTCTCATCGCCATATTCCTCATCGGAGTCGTCGTGGACGTATCGTTGAGCCAAGGCTTCATATGACTTGTTCTGTCGATTGGCCGCACTCGTCCTTGCTGCTTCCATTTCTCGGTTGCGTTGGTTTGTTCGGGAGATGAGCGAGTCCGTAGGCTTCCAGGTTTCAGTGAACTTGGCAGGGCGAGGCTGGTTGCATCTGTAGCTGCTTGATGGACGAGAGCCGGCCTGGTCATCAAGAGGGATCTCACTGTACGCATCGTAGTAGACTGAACGAGTAGCAGAAGTACGGGTTGTGGCCCTTGATGTCGCGGAGTCTCTGCGCTCACGGCGAGGAGTTGTAGGGGGTCTCTGATGCTGTGGGCTTGGTGGGAATCTAGTTCGAGAGTCTCTGGTGCCAACCGTGGTACTGGAGCCGTTGCGGGTGTGGGTGAAAGGGATTGCGCGAGGTGGTTCAATGCCGTCGTGGATGCCTTCCTGTGGAACAAGAGACTCTCGGCGGACAGTTGTAGCCATAGACATCCGGGGGTCGTCCATAGTACTGGTGGTCGTAACAGAAGACTTGTTCCTCTTGTGCTTGGGTCGAGCAGTAAGATGGCTCTCAAGAGGGTTCATGTCAGGAGGCATCAAGCTGATCTTGCGGAACATAAAGCCCAGCCAACCTGCAATGGCCAGGCTGATGAGATGGAGTCCACCCGACACGGTAAAGGTATAGAAGAGTACAGGCTTGAAAGTCTCCATGAGGGCTTGGTCCGAGAGGCGAGTAATCCATACATCACTCTTGGTACGCACTGATAGGGCTCCAAAAGCGTACAGAGGTACAACACCAAGGTCAGTGACACCGCTAAAGAGCTGATACGATGCGGAAGAGCCAGGCGAGCGTGCTGCAGCGTCGTGAGATAGATGCCAGATGCCATAGATACAATGCAAAACCACGATACCAGGCTACCCGTGTATGTTAGTTACGTTGACGACCAATTGGGTGTAGATAGAGAGGAGCTTACAGTAATTCTCATGATCCAGCCCTCAATGGTGGGGACTTTGTCAATGAGAATCATCAGAGTGAGTAGACCGAGAGCCGCAACGAGTTGCAGTACGCGGAGCACGGATTGTCCATGTCGAAGCCATTTGATGAAACTTTTGCTGCGAGGGCTCATAGAAGAATATTCGTTGGTTCTGTAGGTGAGAACCTCGTGCATACTGAGTGATAGCCAGGTTAGCATTGAATACATTGTCTTGGGGCTTACGTCCACACTCACTCAGGATGTCTGTTGAATGAAACAAGAGGTCCATTCTGTTTCTTTCGCGGCTTGGGAGCTTGCCAGCTTGCTCTTGTGACAGCCTTGGGATCAAACTTGGGCTCTGGGAAGCGTGAATCGTTCGATACGGCGCTATAAAGGAAAGGCGCTTGCGACGGAGCCATTGGTGCGAATGGTCGCAATGCGATGCGCTCAAGTTTGCGCGGACTTGACTTGGGGCTAAATCAAGTAAAATGAAAAGAAATGAATGAAAATGCTGATCCAATTGCTCGTTTCCTATTGGAATGAAGGCGATGCAGTAGTTCGCAGATTGACTGCGATAGACGGGGTCGTCAAAAGAATGTGATTGTTACCCGAGATATTTACAGTAAGTAAGTAAGAGGAAGAGGAAGAGTGAGGGTCTCAGTCAGATCCGGGTTGGGAACAATCGCCCAATATCGTATCGCATGCATCCCAATCGGTCGCTGTCTCTGACGAAATGTGTACATCAAGGAATGCCGGGGGCGGGCCGCGTTGGTACAGCAACAGGCTTACTTTGTCTTGTCGCTTCGGGGGGTTGGACCTAAGGCTGGCCAATGCTTGCTCAGTAAAGATAGACGGGCAGGTGGGTAACAGAAAAGCTGTTATCCAAGGTTTAGGCTACAGAAATAAGGCAGCCCAAATGCAGGTCTAAGCTAGCATAAGATGACTAAACTATTTCGTCTCTTATGCTCTTAGCAGTCACTTCTTCTGACACCCTGGAGACGGGATCCAGTTCTCGTGTTAGTAGTAAATGACTAACGTTGAGTTAAAGAGTCACTTCTCAATCATTCATTGGTTTGTCTTTCCTTGACCTGATGTTTCCATCTCATCACATCCGTTTTGGAATATGGTCTTGTCAATAGTGCCGCGCTCTGGTCGCCTCGAAGCGCTTCGTCGACCATCCCGGTTGGTTTCCCCTCAGCGGTATTTCTCTTCTTCGACAATTCGACATGGCCCGAGATCACCGGATGCGCCATTCCGAATGGCTGTGGTAGGATCTGGCCCAGCCGGATTCTATACCGCCTATCGAGTGATGGGAAAAGTGCCCGGAGTAAAACTAGACATGTATGAGACTCTTCCAGTGCCTTTTGGATTAGTTCGCCATGGCGTGGCTCCAGACCATCCTGAGGTCAAGGTTGGTTACCCTACAGAAGATGCGATATGACACCCTTGGTGACTTACACAACCACAGAATTGCCAGGATAAATTTGACGAGATCGCCTCACAGTCTAATTTCTCGTTTATCGGGAATGTCTCCATAGGACTTCTTGGTCATTCTTCTGAGCACTGCACAATAGAGCTGCAAAACTTGATGAAACACTATGATGCTGTTTTATTCGCATACGGAGCATCTGAAGACAAGAAATTGGGAATTCCTGGCGAATCAACTTTGAGCAATATTTACTCGGCACGAGAGACCGTAGGCTGGTACAATGGCTTGCCTGGATCTTCTAACCTCAATCTCGACTTGACACAAGCCGAGGAGGCTGTTGTTATCGGCCAGGGAAATGTTGCGCTTGATGTCGCAAGAATGCTCTTGGAGGATGTTGATGTTCTGAGAAAAACAGACATCACAGAAAAGGCACTAGAGACCCTATCTAAAAGCCGGATAAAGAGAGTCCATGTAGTTGGGAGAAGAGGACCGATGCAGGTACGAGCCTTGACCAAGGATAAGCTTATAGACGATGTTAACATGAACCCCATAGGCTTCATTCACTATCAAGGAGGTACGAGAACTGATGAATCTCAAAGATGTTGCCTTTTCGCCTCTAAACAGGTCCTTGATTCCCGAAAACCTCAAAGCTTTACCACGTGCCTCAAAGAGACTCATGGAAGTCTTAGTCAAGGGTTCGCCGACCCCCCATGACGTTGCTTCTAAAGCATGGTCGCTCGATAGTTGTCTCTCCCCGAAACATTTCCTCGGAAACCAGAACGATCCGTCTAAGGTAGCGAGTACCGAGTTCGACATCACCGAACTCGAGTCGCCCTTTGATCCCAAGTCGTCAGTCAAAGCCACAGGGGAAACCACCATCTTGGCATCTGATGTTGTTTTCCGCTCCGTGGGTTACAAGTCAATTGCTTTGCCAGGATTTGCTGAGATTGGTATCCAATTTGATGAGCGGCGGGGAATCGTTGACAATGATGGTCTTGGCAGAGTGACCAGGATGGTTTCAGATACTCATGCCGGAGGTGTCCACAATGAAAGAGTTCCTGGGGTCTACTGTGCCGGTTGGGTCAAGAACGGTCCAACTGGAGTTATTGCATCCACAATGCAGGATGCTTTCACGACAGGCGATGCAATCGTTCACGACTGGCTCTCAGGGGGTCACTTTCTGAACAAGTCAGACCAATCCGGCGTGACTGGATGGGAGGGTCTTCGACAAGACGCTGGACCGACGACATGTCGAGCTGTTGCATGGGACGACTGGCGAAGAATTGATCGCGCGGAGCGAGAGCGTGGACAAAAGATCGGCAAAGAGAGAGAAAAGTTCACGACGACAGAGGACATGCTAGCTGTCCTGGATTAACGTAAAAGAAAGCAAGTTTAACTATTTGTATATTACATCATTTTGTACTTCACACTACTAGACCTATGTACATTATAGAGGCCTATGAGCTCTTGACCTTCTCGGTAAGCTCTGGCACCTTTTCAAACAGATCACCAACCAGGCCAACATCGGCTACCTGGAAGATGGGGGCATCGGCATCCTTGTTAATGGCAGCAATAACCTTGCTGTCCTTCATACCCGCAAGATGCTGGATAGCACCAGAGATACCTACAGCCATATACAGCTCAGGTGCAATCACCTTGCCTGTTTGACCCACCTGCAGACTGTTGTCGGCATATCCGCTGTCAACAGCAGCACGCGACGCACCAACGGCGGCACCGAGGGCGTCAGCAAGAGGGTTCATGATCTTGTCAAAGTCCTCCTTGGACTTGAGACCACGGCCACCCGAAACGACACGGCCAGCAGTAGAAAGATCAGGGCGATCAGACTTGGCCAAGTCCTCTGAAACCCACTCGGTAGGTGATTCGGGCTTAGAGTCAACGCCCTCCTCAATAGTGGCGGAACCTCCCTCGAGAGGAGCAGAAGCGAAAGCAGTTCCTCGAATGGTGACGATCTTGACAGAGTCTGACGACTCAACCGTAGCGATTGCGTTTCCAGCGTAGATGGGTCGGACGAAAGTGTTCTCGCCCTCAATTCCCGTGATATCAGAGATCTGCTGTGAGTCGAGGAGCGCAGCAACTCGAGGCATGACGTTCTTACCGAACGCGGTATGGCCTGCAATGACATGTGTGTAACCGCCCTTCTTGATGTTCTCAACCAAGAGGGGAGCGTAGGTCTCGGGCAAACCCTTTCTCAAAGTCAATGCTGGGTTGGCGATTTCGACGTTGATGTGCGACTAACCTTTTCATATGCAGCATTATCGACAGCAATAATCTTTTCGACGCCCTCAGCCTTGGCGATCTCTTCAGCCACAGACTTGACATCCTTGCCTGCAATGAATCCGTGTACAGTTCCGCCCAATTTCTTCGCAGCCGTAAAGGCGCTCAATGAGCTGTGGTTGAGCTTCCCATCCTTCTGTTCGAGAACTGCCAGGGTAGATAGTAGCCGTTGTCGCTGTGCGCTTAAGCTGTAGGCCTGCGCGCGGGCCATAAGGCCAGTGGCCTGCTTTGCTAATACTCGTTTCGTGGTCGGAAGCATCGCGGTATCGTGATTGAATTGTAGGTTGACGAACCAACTGTCCGCTGGGGGAGTCGAAGAATGATGAGGTACGTGAAGTCGGCGTACGGTTGTTAGCGGGCCGAGGTCGTGGCCGACATATTCAACGCCGCCATCAGTCATTGACCGGGAACTGACGGCATGTGGGTTCGAATGCCGAACCGGCTCAAGATGTATCACATGACGGCTATTTAAACCACCAACCTTTCTCTACCTTTTGTTGAAGGCAAATTATAACCGTATAGTATTAACTAGGTAACATATGAATCATGTAACTGGATTGGATGATATTCTCAATCTTTGTACCCGAACATATGTTGACGCTTCAACAGCAATAAGTCATTCATAATACGACCAGATATCGCTGTATATAACCGCTACTTCAATCAAACAAGGAATCGCGTATACAACATAATTATCAAGTAGTCAGAGATTAGACCTAAATCCTTTGATATCTTGCTTTAAGAACAGTCCATGCCTGGTGCTGTTTGATGTACTTGGCTCGCCAAGCCTATACGCTTAGCTAATCTGTCATCACGTGATGTAACTCAATCCCCCTGGACCTGCTGCGCGTCGAGATGGTCACGAAGCTGAAGCCAGTCAGTTCGCGCCAAAATTTCTCCAAGACGCGACCCATTTCATCGAGACTCCATCAACATCACGACGCTAGCGATATCGAACCTACGACGACATACGATCAATCGTCCATTGGAACCGCGATAACTTCATCCGCACCTAGTCGCGCATTTCCTAGTCGCGCGCTTTCGATTGATTGCTGCCTTTTGTAAGCCATTGTCCGCGCTCATCACCAAGATGGACGATTCAGCGACCTATGGCTCGCCCAGCAACGGTGCATCGCCCAACAGCAACCCCATCCTCGCCCAGCCTCCTCTTCAGGGCGACTCAAATGCAGGCGATAGCGAAGGTATGTGCGCCTGATGGAATTCCCATGCCCCGTCCAAAATAAGAGGCTCATGGGATATAGACGTTCAGATGTCCGAGGGATTGGGTGTCGATGCCAACATTAAGCAAGACAGCACAACTCCTGCGCCTGGTAATTATACCTCTGAATTGTTGTGCTCACCCCGCTAATACCTTTAGCTCGCGGCGATGAAGAAATGAATGATGCGCCGGCCGATGAAACCAAGCCCAAGGAGGACGGAGCTGTTGGTGCCGATGGCCAAGAAACCAAGTCAAAGGAGGTCGTCGAATCCGTCGCTCGCGAACATTTGATGACACAAACTCATGCCATCGTCCTACCGAGCTACAGCACCTGGTTCGATATGAACGTTATCCACGAAATCGAGCGCAAGGCCATGGCCGAATTCTTCAACAACCGAAACCGAAGCAAAACACCTGCCGTCTACAAGGACTATCGTGATTTCATGATCAACACATATCGTCTTAACCCCGTCGAGTATCTGACTGTCACGGCTTGCCGAAGGAATTTGGCTGGTGATGTTTGCGCTATCATGCGCGTTCACGCCTTTTTGGAGCAGTGGGGATTGATTAACTACCAGGTAAGCTTTCCGCTCTATCGTAATTCTTACTTGCTAAAACTTGATAGGTCGACGCCGACCAGCGCCCATCACACGTTGGACCTCCTTTCACTGGCCACTTCAAGATCATTTGCGACACTCCTCGAGGTCTGCAGGCGTGGCAGCCTTCAGCCGATCCTGTGGTTCTGGAGGGTAAGAAGAGCCAGGACACTGATCAAAAGGCTGTTGCGGCTACCCCAGCCAAGGGAGAACAAAATCTTGAAATTGGACGAAACATCTACGAGGCTAATGCCAAGAGCTCTCTCATCAGCAAAACAGAGGGCAAGACGAACGGAGAAACGCCGACCACCAACGGCGTACCCGGTGCTGAGGATGCCACCAAGACACCCATTTCCAAGGTGCATTGCCACCAGTGCGGCAACGACTGCACCCGGATATACTACCACAGCAACCATACAGATGCCAACCCTAAGGCCAAGTACGATCTTTGCCCTAACTGCTTCACTGAGGGCCGTCTACCCGCCAACCATAACAGTAGCATGTATGTGAAGATGGAGAACCCTACTTACACATCAACCCTTGATCGCGACGCCCCATGGACCGACGCCGAGCTTCTGCGACTCCTTGAGGGTCTTGAGCGATTCGATGATGATTGGGGTGAGATCGCCGAGCATGTCGGTACCCGTACACGAGAAGAATGTGTGCTTCAATTCTTGCAGTTGGATATCGAGGAGAAGTACCTGGATTCAGAAGGCCCTATCAGTGCACCCACCGGTTTGTCTATGCTCGGCCCACAGCAAGGACAACTTCCATTCAGCCAAGTCGACAACCCAGTCATGTCTGTTGTTGGGTTCCTTGCTAGTCTGGCCGATCCAGCCAGCACAGCCGCTGCTGCCAGTAAATCCGCCGATGAGCTCAAGCGCAGGCTCCGTAAGCAGTTGGAAGGCGACAAGACCGATGACGATTCCCAGACCAATGGCGATGGCAAGTCCAAGCAGGACACTATGGACATCGACCTTCGACAAGAAACCACTACTACGACTACTACAACGACAACCACCACAACCAAGACGAACGCACTTGCTTCTATTCCCCTAGCTTCGATAGGTGGCCGTGCCGCAGGATTCGCATCACATGAGGAACGAGAGATGACACGCTTGGTCTCTGCGGCCTCAAACGTGACGCTGCAGAAGCTCGAGCTGAAGC
This sequence comes from Fusarium coffeatum, assembly GCF_003316985.1. NCBI lineage: Eukaryota > Fungi > Ascomycota > Sordariomycetes > Hypocreales > Nectriaceae > Fusarium > Fusarium coffeatum. The sequence goes on along the minus strand of NW_022157883.1, from coordinate 38,008 downwards.
TTAAGTACTTCGATGAGATGGAGGAGGTCCTCCGTGCGGAGCGACGAGAGCTTGAACGAGCGAGACAGCAACTGTTCTTGGATCGACTGACGTTCCGACGAAGAGTTCGGGAAGTCCAGGAGGGTCTCAAGGCCGCTGCTGCTGTTGGTGGTGACCAGGGTGTACGAATGGCGCAGGAGGCTATGAACGACGGCGACAGATTAAGCTTCCAGGCTGTTCCCGGTGCTTCAGCAGTCCCCCCTCCCAGCAGTGATGGCCAGATCAAGAGCTTCGAAGCATAGAGGTATAAATTAAGGACCAACAAAAAACAGACTGTCTTGGGGATAATGACGCGTGGGCAATAATCGGGTTTGGAGCTTGGGGGTTATTCAGGTGGTTACTTTACCATAGGCACAGGCATGCTACTTGATGTAATCTGTTGTGGAATGGTGTACTACTATGGTATAGATGCCTTGGTTTTTTTATATCGTTTTCTTGCTACTTGACTGTATCTTAGGCGAATTGGAATGTTTACGTTAGTTTTTCACACTCTCGTAGAATTACCGGGTCTTGGTTCGCAGCAGTATATTATTGTATGCCACTAGTAAAAGAGACTGGTTGTGCTGAGATAGCCATAACTTCGTGTATGAGTTTAAATATTGCTGAGATGTGATTTGCTATGAAGAGCATTCCGTTTCTTGTAAGCACTGCCATTGTACACTTTGAACGTCCTCATGAGGTTTCGGGTAACAGTTTCGGGCCAACGGTCGTTAAAACCATTGGCAGATTTACCGGCATTAGTGGCTTGTCTAAGAGTCGATCAAGTTGATAGTAAACATTGGCGAGGATGCTAGTGTACATTCGCTGATTGGAATAAAGATCTTGGAAATAGCATGGTTCTAATGATTAGTTGTTGGAGGAGCTGATCCAGCTTCAAGAGCTACTCGGAGGATATTTAGGTGAGCTCTCCACTTCCCCGCGAGCAAGCTACTAATAGTAATCCGGGGTGGTAGCGACTTGACAGCACAATTAGTTCAGTATTGGGGCAGTATTGCATTCAACATCGTCCCAAAAATGAAGACATCTCAGTCGATGTAGATCATCATACACCTATGCTGATCTTACAGATGTTGAGATAACGTTTGTTATGCAGTCACTTTAACTTAACGTAGTGCTTCCCCAGACGAGCCTCAACTGACGATTGCCTCGGCCATAGTGGGCTAAGCGGAAGCTCATTCTAGATACCTGATTGGATACAGCCTGCCCCTGTCATCCGTCCCGTCGGCCCTTGGGGTTTGGTTTTGGGGGTCTTGTGTTCCATAGTACCCGTACCTCGGCCCAAGGCTTTTTGAGGGGAACAGTGGAGGGAACACGCATGACGTCTCACCGTCGGTCACAAGCAAATGTCCCCTTCCAAACCAACCAAACCAATTTGGGGTTTTGTTTTTTTGAGAGAGACCTAGACTGACTCCATTTATTCTGTTAAGCTTGCCGCGTCTTGTACCGAGGCCAGAGTAATAAGCGCGAAACCGGCCCTCTTACTCTTCCCATATAGAAAAGCCGACAGTATCGTCATTTCCCATACTCCATATCTACCGCAAACCTCCCCGGCTCCCTTCTTTCGCATTTCTTTTCTTTCTTTGTTTCCTCATTCTTCCTGTTGGTCATGTTGACTTCAGCCCGCTCGTCCGCCTTCAGGAATAGCTTCCGTCAGTTTAGCAAGATACGCGCAGTAAGTCAGCACAATTCCTTCTCTCAGAGCCGTCTTCACATGTTATTGTCGCAAAACGAATCTTGAGGAAAGCCAAGAGCATTCTGGCTAGCTATTCTCAAGAGAGATGGATGGCAAACGAGTCATGAGTACTCGGCGGGCGACAGGAACTGGGGTCCATTGTTTGCTTGTGATCGGCTTCTTCGCTCGGTCCAGGTGTGCATGGATTACCTGCGCAACATCCTGGATCGCTTCCTTACCCTGACATGCTTCATAAAACTTCTTTCTGGTTTATTCGTATTTCTAACAAATTCAATTCAGGCACAGACTCTCAATATGGCACCTTCAAAGCGCGCCAACAGCTCATCCTCATCAGGTAGGAGCAATCCCTGCGCATTCGATATCATGTTCTAACGCGATCACGACCCAGGTTATTTTGAGAACCATTCCAAGGGGCCAATGCTACGATGGCAAGACTCTCTTCCAAAATTGCCCGTGCCGACACTTGAGGAGACGGCCAAGCGTTACCTGAAGTCGATTCACCCTCTTCTGTCTCCTACCGAATATGAGGCCAGCAAGAAGGCCGTCGACGAGTTTGTCCGTCCTGGCGGCGTAGGCTCCAAGCTTCAAGAAAAGCTCGTGGCGAAGCGTGAGGATCCTAACACAAAGAACTGGATCTACGAGTGGTGGAACGACGCTGCCTACCTCTCCTACCGGGACCCTGTTGTTCCTTTCGTCAGCTACTTCTACTCCCACCGAGACGACCGCCGAAGACGAGACCCAGCTAAGCGCGCTGCTGCGATCACGACGTCAGTCCTTGAGTTCAAGAAGCAAGTCGACGCTGGTACCCTTGAGCCAGAGTATATGAAGAAGCTGCCCATCTGCATGGACAGTTACCAGTGGATGTTCAATGCTTCTCGTGTCGCCGCCAAGCCCGCCGACCACCCTGTTAAATACTCTCCCGAGGAGAACAAGCACATTATTGTTATTCGCAAGAACCAGTTCTTCAAGATTCAACACGAGATTGATGGAAAGCAGCTCAACACTTCGGAGCTTGAGCAACAGTTCAAGCGTGTCTATGAACTTGCCCAGCGTGTTCCTGCCGTTGGTACCCTCACATCGGAAAACCGAGATATCTGGACAGAAGCCCGCGATATCCTGCTCAAGGCCAGCCCCAAGAACAAGGACGCCCTTGAGGCCATTGAGTCATCTTCTTTCGTGGTTTGCCTTGACGATGCCGCACCTGTTACTCTAGAGGAACGTGCCCACCAGTACTGGCACGGCGATGGTGCCAACCGCTGGTACGACAAGCCCCTGCAGTTCATTGTCAATGATAACGGTACCTCTGGCTTCATGGGTGAACACTCTATGATGGACGGTACTCCCACTCATCGCCTTAACGACTACGTGAACGATCTCATCTTCGGAAACAAGCTTGACTTCTCTGATCCCAACGTTCGCTCAAACCTCCCCGATCCCCAGCTCGTTAAGTTCGAAATCACTCCTGAAGTCCAGAGCGAGATCGACCGTGCTACCAAGGACTTCAACGATATTATCAGCAAGCATCAACTTGCCGTACAGGCCTACCAAGGTTATGGAAAGGGTCTCATCAAGAAGTTCAAGTGCTCTCCCGATGCTTATGTCCAGATGATTATTCAACTTGCCTACTTCAAGATGTATGGTAAGAGCCGACCTACTTATGAGTCTGCTGCCACACGGCGCTTCCAGCTTGGTCGTACCGAGACATGCCGCACTGTTTCTGACGACTCTGTCGCTTGGGTCCAGGCTATGTCTGATGCTTCCATCGATGACAAGACACGTGTTGAGCTTTTCCGCAAGGCGATCAACGCCCATCTCGAGTATATCACTGCCGCATCTGACGGAAAGGGTGTTGACAGACACCTGTTTGGTCTCAAGAAGCTCCTTGAGTCTGGCGAGGAAGTCCCCGCCATCTACAAAGACCCTGCCTACGGCTACTCTAGCTCGTGGCATCTGTCTACATCGCAACTTAGCTCTGAGTTCTTCAACGGTTACGGCTGGAGCCAGGTCATCGATGCCGGCTTCGGCATTGCATACATGATCAACGAGAACAGGTAAGAACAACTCAAACACAGTAAGAGACTTTGCTAATACATCATAGCCTTAACTTTAATATCGTATCAAAGGGCCTTGGCAGCGACCGTATGAGTTACTACTTGAATGAAGCTGCCAACGAAATGCGGGAGCTACTCACTCCCACCCTTGAGCCTCCCAAGGCCAAGCTATAGGCGCACGTTTGTTATACAAAGACGAATAGACATCGGATGCTTGCTGGGTATCTGGCGTATTTTCAGGAGTCGGACTATGGAAGGTCTTGTTTGGCGATGTATCCTAGATTTAAAGTGCCATGCCATGCATCTATAAGGAATTCTGCAAATTCCATATTGGCAGACCAGACATACATAAACTAGACGCCATCATGAATGGGCACGAAAGATAAAAAGATTAAAAAACAATTAAAATTTAAATGGTCAATTATTCACTTGTGGTTATGCCACCGCAGGTCTAGCTAAGTTCATCTGATGTGGCTCAAACAGAACCATGACAGAAATGTAATGGTGATATCCTACTCTTACATTGACAGATCCAAATTGTCTCTAGATTAGCCGGCGTGAGCCACAATCTCGTTCACCAAGTCTCCCTTAGACTCGTCGTAGTAAGAGCAAATCTGCGAGGGCAGAGGCACCTCCTTGTAGTCATCGTCCTCACCGGAGATGACATTAAGGTTGATGCCTGCGGACTTGCTCGTGAAGACCTTGGTTCCTATGCTCTCCTTGCTGAAGTAAATTTGCGCGCTGTCGATCTGGTCCAGCATAACAGTAGGAATGGTACCCATAACTTGGAGAGCAAAGTTCTGGGCCTTGACAACATCGACAGTTGACACAAGGGTATCAACAATCAAGGACAGACGAGTGGAGTTCTCAACAGTCACTTGGTTGGCCTTACCCCTGACAATGACAGTAGTGTTGTTGCAACGGCTGATGAGGACAGAGTGCGTCAAAGAAGCCTCAATCTCGATAGGCTCGGATTCCTTCTCAAAGTTTTCCTGGGCTATGTTAGCTACGATCGGTTTCGTTTATTCAAACCCAACTTACAATTGTCCACTTGTTGCCCTCGAGCTCCTTCTTGGCAGGCTTCTTGATACGCATGCTCTCGGGCTTAGGCTTCTTGCCAGGAGCCGGGCTCTTACCCCTCTGGCTGCTTTCAACCGTGGAGCCGCTGCGAAGGGATGGGTTCTTGTGTGTCATTTCAGACTTGTCCACCTTGCGCAAGCCCTTGGTGACACCTTCACCTTTGTTGAGTTCCGAGAAGACAGCACCGAAACCACCACCAGATGAGGCAGCCGCAGGGGCATCCTCTGTCTTGATATCCAGAACAGGAGGAGGGCCTGGGGGAGGAGGTGGGGGAGGAGCTCCACCAGCAGGAGGAGCAGGAGCAGGAGAAGGCGCCGAGTCGCTAGACAGCGATTTCAAAACCTCCTGAGCGGGTTGTCCATTGGGGTTCCATGGGATACCGTTGGGGAAGTATTGCTTGACGTAATCGGCAAGATCTTTGAACACCTGGTAGAAGCTCTGAACCCATTCGGTCTGCTTGGGATCCCTGACAGTCTGGTTAATTACGTTCGCTCCAATCATGGACGTGACTTACTTCTCCTTCGACTCCTTAAGGACTCTGTTGCCAAAGAATTGAGCTGCGCCTAGGCACTCGTCCACATGCTTATACGGACGGGTGTCAACAGTGACCCAGGCGAGAACCATAATACCTTCGGAAACAGTGCTCAGTTGCGTGATCATAGGGCTGGGGCGGTTGTTGTCTTTAATCTCAGTAACAGCCATAAGTGCGTCGTTGATTGGCTTGATGAGGCTTTCATAGACGGGTAGACCAGGACCAGCTAGATCGGGCTTCTTTGCCTTGGTCGATATCAATAGGAACTTGCGTTGTTCCTGAAAGCCAGTCTTGACAAACGAAGCCTGTTCAGCAATGAGCCCACCGAGTTGGTGGCTAAGCTTAACATATTTCTCGACGGCGGTGTTCAGGAAAGCATCGAATTCTTCAATAGATTCGGGAAGAGGCTCGGCGGGAGACTCGGGCTTTGCAGCAGCTGCAGTGGGGGGAGGAGGAGCGACCGAAGAGGGGTTGAGAGGAGAGGGTATCGCCTGGTTCAGAACACCAGCATCGGCGGGCGGTTCGGTGGAAGAAGCGATATCTTCAAGGCGAGAGGTTGCAGCCTCAAGGCTAAAGTTCCGTCAGTGCCTGCACAGTCTACCAGGACAACACAATGGGTGTAACGAGCCTACCGCTTGATGAGGGTGGTCAAGTTGTGCATCTGACTATTCGCAGCCATCTTGAATGCGATCGCTTGTCGAAGCGTATATGTTGCAAGCCGTGGAAATTGAAGCCGATTGTTTCTTTGGACACGCGCAAAACTGGCGGTAGCCCCAAACTTCTATATAGTCGACAGTTGAGTGATTGGCAGGGACGCGTCCAGGCAACGGTTTGGTCGGTAGGCAGTTGCGTAAAACGATCTGAATAATGACTGCCTATGGTTGAGGTTAATTATAGAAACGATCGAATTAAAGACCGATTATGTACCTTTAACTGCAATACAAATGCAATCCAGCCAGTAACAGGTAGGTAGACAAGAAAAGGCTCAAGGAACACGAAGCAGTGTAATGAAGATGAAGTAAGTTAGGTGTGAGGTGAGGTGAGGTAAGTGGTTGGAGCTCGGTTGAGGAGTTCAAGATCCAAATAGGGATAACCTGACACCAGACAGGGGAAGCAGAGCTGTACTGCAGCAATACCTGGATGGAGCTGCGGTCCTAGTGCGCTACTAGGTACTACAAAAGTACAGCATCGTCAACGAACCTGGGGGGCAGCCCGCTGTAACCTCCTAACTTTAGGTGGGTAAGATTGCATGCACCTGTTACTGGCACTTGTCATGATGACAGACAAAGAGGAAAAGTGGGATGTATAAGTCTTTATGATGCATTATTTCTTTTTTTCTATTTACAGGGTCCTTTTAGAAAACATGTTTTGTTCCTGGGTTGAATCTCCAAGACATCGCTACAGCGGACACCTTAATATGCGTGCCAGAGCCAGGGTCAAGGGATCCATCTGGGTGAGGCCATATGCTACGTAGGTCTGCCCGTGTCCTAGCCTTGGCTACAGAGGCATGTAAGGTTAGGTGCCTATGATGTCGAATTTACTGTATCTATCAGATCATTGGGTTGTACGTTTTAATGGCTGACTCCCCTACTGTACGTATGCGTCTTGCAGCATTCCATAGATTCATCGCGCCGGAACTGGGAAGAGTGCTGAATCGTTTAATTCAGGCTCAGCACCAGCCACTGAGGGGCACTGGGCATCGCTGTACTGCAATGGACACGCCTATACTACGTGCGATTAGGAATGGATCAGAGCCACGTGGTCATTAAACAAATCGATAGAAGCATTTGGTTTTCCAGAAGGTTATAAGCGATAAGACACTGGAACTGGATGTAAATCTGAAACGCACTTTCAGTAGGTACTCAAGCATATCGCCTGACAAAGAATACGTTTACTGGTTCTTTATGAAAGGGCTGTTTTGTAGAAACTTTAAATCGATACGGTTCCTGAATGTGAAAGACGATGGAGCTGCTATAATCATAGACTGAGAGCACTAGGCCTAACGTTATATGGTACCGTATACGTGTGCCTGACTAGAAAAAGTTGAGCTGGCATAAACAGAAATTCAACACCAATGCCGACACCGCCTGGTATCACTCATTCATGTATTAACGTACCTATTAGGTACTTTAGATAACGAAGATTCTGTCAATGTCCATTGTGTTTGTTTTCCTTTGGCAATCGTTTTACTACCCAAGCTATCTACCTGCCCACCTAAGACACCGGCTTTGTTGACCGGAACTTATCCCGCTACCCGTGCTTTTATGGATGCAAACTAGAGATTTGGACCCTTGTTTCTCAACATCCATCGCAAAACATAAACTCCACTCGCTGTCGAACATTTCCATTCCCTAGCGATCTGCACATTATCGGACGGTTATCTATTACATAGACGCCATACCGATCCTGTTTCTTTTTCGAGATCCGCTCAACACCTGAACGTTGGCTCTGTATCTTAGAAATCCCGCCATAACCAGTCGCTGAGTGAGACAAGACGTCCATCATGGCTGATGTCGCCGAACCCCCAGCGCTTGAGCCGCAAGTCGATAATGAGAAAGCGCCTATCTTACAGGATAAAGAGGAGATAGATGTAGAAAAGACCGAGGACCCTGATCAAGGCAACGACGCTGGTGTCACTGCCGATGATGTAGAGGCAGAAGAAGAACCAAAACCTGATGCTACTGAGGAACAACCACCTTCAGATGTAGTTGAAAACACCATGAACGAGGAAGCAGCCCAACAAAATGTCTCTATTGACTTTGTCACCATGGGCATGTTTATCATCGGTCAGCAGATTCCTCACCCTTAAGCGCGGTCATATTGTTTATTGCTTTAATGTGAACAGTAAGCTGACTATTTCAAGATGACATCGACTTTGTTCCACCTACAGAGCCCGTCAAAGACATCCTTGGCGGCGCCGGAACCTACTCAGCCCTGGGAGCTCGTCTGTTTTCTCCCCCGCCCAAATCTACCTCTGTGGGCTGGATCGTCGATCAAGGTTCCGACTTCCCACCTTCACTTTCAACACTCATTGACAGCTGGTCCACCTCAGCTCTCTTTCGCCATGATGCGCTTCGGCTAACGACACGAGGCTGGAACGGCTACGAAGGCACTGCAGAGAAGCGAGCATTCAAGTATATGACTCCCAAGAAGCGTCTGACCGCTCAGGATCTTACACCATCGCTGTTGCAATCACGGTCATTTCACTTGATATGCTCCCCGAATCGATGTAGAGACCTTGTTGCCGAAATCACGTCGCTTCGTAAGAAGATTGTACCTCCTGAGTCGTACACCAAACCCATCTTTATCTGGGAGCCTGTACCAGATCTATGTACCCCCGACGAGCTGCTCAACTGCACCAACTGCTTGCCTCTGGTCGACATTTGTAGTCCAAACCATGCTGAACTTGCTGGCTTTATGGGCGACAGTGGCCTCGACCCAGAGACAGGTGAGATTTCTACACTTGCTGTAGAGCGAGCCTGCGAACAGCTTCTTGCCAGTATGCCTTTGCAATCTTTCTCTCTCGTCGTTCGCGCTGGTGAAAAGGGATGTTACATCGCGAAGAACGGAGGAAGAAAACGAGGGCGTGATCAGAAGACCACCAAGCGACGTAAGAAGGACTACACGAGGGGTGGTCTACAGCATGATACCGATATGGAAGCTCTATTCGCTGGCCTACTCCAGGATGCTGATGGGATTGTCGCCCGTGAAGAGATCGAAGTCGACCCCGGTATTGAGAAATGGGTACCCGCATATCACACAGATTCGACAAAGGTTATCGACCCTACTGGAGGTGGGAATACCTTCTTGGGCGGCCTTGGAGTTGCGTTGGCGCGAGGTGAAGGCCTCGAAGAAGCTGTGGCCTGGGGTGCTGTTGCAGCAAGCTTCGCCATAGAGCAAGTTGGTGTCCCAACACTCGGAAGAGATGCAGAAGGCTGCGAGACTTGGAACGGGCAGAATGTCGAGGCCCGACTAACAGAATTCCGCGAACGTCTATAAATAAATTGCCTTCTTACATATACATAATGCCTTATTAGAACAACAAGCATATAGAAAACTTTGCTATTACTGAGCTTCCATCATTCATCATTCATGCAAGTCGCCCGAGCCGCATTGTCAACGTCGTAAACTCTCTTCAATATCGAACAGGCCAGTAACAGGCCTGCTATTACATGCAGAAAAGACATTCCTAAGCCCAACTCCATTATCTAAAGAGCCTTACATATATCTCCCCCATCTCACTAAATCTTGTAAACAAGATGTTCGTCTTGCAACCTAAAAATAAAATTAGTCAACTCATGTACTGATAGTATGTAGCAAGAAGGGAGTGGAACTTACATGATTTGGTTTGCTTCTCCCATTTTTTGCAGTGCCTTTAATGCCTCTGCCTTGTCGAAAGCGCTGCGTCTTCCAACCTTGCTGTTGACGGCTTCCATAACTGCATCTACCTCGGCTGAGTCATCTTCGAAGAGATCGGTGTTGAGAAGCTGTCCTAGGGCCGTTCGGAATGTAGTGAGACGCTCAGGTGAAATGGGAGTGTCATCAATGGCAAGTGCTGCTGTTCCAGCGGCGAGATCGTTGTCCCCTTCTTGGGAGTCCAGTTGGCTCTGGGAAGGAAGTTGTGAAGAAGGCATCGATGATGCGAAGGAGGGTTGGGATGACTCTTGCGCCCTTCTGCTTGAGCGACGCGGCGTGGCTTGAGAATCGTCTTCCAGATCCTCAGGTTCTCTGCTGGACCGAGCTGTATCGGTAGTCCCTCTTGCTTGAAGTCGGCTGCTGTTGCGAGTCCCTCTGGAGGCGGACCTGTTGGTTTGTGTGCCATTGGCTTCGTCTCCATCCTCATCATCGCTTGGATCCTCGTCGCTAGACGACGCAAAGTCAACTGTCTGAGTCTTTCTCCGCTTCTTCCGGGATTCTTCCACCACTTCCTTGAACAGGGCGAATCTGAGGATCCCCTCTGCAGCGATTGCATCGCGCTCCTCGACTCTGCTCGACAAACGAGATTTGGCGTGTGCAGTGGCCAGACGGATGATAGTCTCAAGAGTACGCACGGTCAAGGGACTTGTTCTTCGCTGATTGCCTTCCATCTCGTCGTTTCGCAAGCCAACATAGATATCAGTAATACGATCCGAAGCCTCCTGTGTGAGAACTGGCTTGATTCTTGTCTTGGCATATTGAATGTACTTCTTCATGAAAGGAATGCTCAGAATCTCAGGTTTCTTGTTCGAACCTCGACCAGTTGTAATGGTGACACCGGAATGAAGCATGGCATCATACTTCTGGTACACATCGGTAGGTCCCTGCGATTCATTTTGGTTCGAAGCCGATACGCCGAGCGATTGATTTCCTTGCTCTCGGACAGGGGCACCCTCTTCCGTTCCTGGCTGGCGATATCTATGCATACGAAGGACATGCTCCGAGACGTGTCGATCGCGTGTATCTTCAATGTCATCTGTAACAACAAAAAGCAAATCGAAACGCGACAAGAGAGAGTCGGGAAGTGCGATATTCTTGTGAGGATCTTTGTGCGGGTCGTATTGACCAAAGATGGGGTTAGCAGCAGCAACAACGCTGCAGCGGGCGTTCAAAGATGTATGAATTCCTGCCTTTGCGATGGTGACAGTCTGCTGTTCCATGACTTCGTGGATTGCAACTCTGTCCACGTCAGACATCTTGTCAAATTCGTCAATACATACAACACCACGATCTGCCATAACCATTGCACCAGCTTCAAGTCGACGCTCACCAGTCTCCTTATCTGAAGTAACAGCCGCGGTCAGACCTACACCTGAAGAACCACGACCTGTTGTTGCAATTGCGAGCGGTGCTGTGTTCAGAACGAAGCGTAATAGCTGAGATTTGGCAGTAGATGGATCACCAACCATTAAAATGTTGATGTCTCCACGTAGATGTGTTCCATTCTCGAGGTTCTTCTCGATACCTCCCAAAAGCATGAGTAAAATGGCTTTCTTAACATAATCATGACCGTAGATACTAGGTGCAAGAGACTGCGAGAGCAACTCAAGCAGGTTCTTCTTCTTGGAAACCTTGTTGATATTGCGGATATCGGTATCTGTGATAGTGGCGGTCGCAACACCACCACCAGACTTTGATGACAACAAGACAACGTTGTTGGTCAAGATCATTGTTTTAAACAAGGCACTGTTGTGGTTGGTATTTCGGTTACCCAGAGTTCGGTAAATTCCCACGAGTTGAACACGGTCACCAGGCTTCACGCTGTCCACGAGGTCGTCGTCAAGAATAGCGTCTACTCCACGAGGAAGTTGACCTGCAGGTGCGCGCTCCGGCATTTCCTGGATTGAGATTGTCTGATGATCGCGGTACGTACAAAAACCGTACTCGGTGACAAGGGGGTTGCCGTCGTCGTCTTCGCGAGGATACACACTCGAGGTGGTGACTCCGTTTGTCATTGTTTGATCTTGATACTCGCGAAAATGGAACATGTCTTTCTTTTCGTTATAGTGCACACTCTTCACTACCTTGGGTCGGATCAGGGAAGTGCGTGTAACGATTCCCTCGATGGAGACCATGTAGTTCAGAAGATGGGAAGACAATGTACGCGGGTTGCAAGCATTCAAACCAAAGCTGCCTGCCCACGCACAGTAATAGATGGTGTCTTTTGCAGTCTGATCCGGTCTCGCTTGTGGAATCGTTTGGACGATGTTTTTCAGTGCCTGATCAAATGCCAGAGTAAAGTCGAAGGGTTGCAGCAGCAGACCCTGTGCAAGGTCTTGGTTGTGGTTGCGAACATGGTCGAGATTGACTGTTAGGCGGCGCTGGTTCTTCTGGAGCATAAGAATAATGTCTGATCGGTAACTTCGAACCTGGGGATCATCTTGATATCAAGAGTTAGTCGGCAATGCATTGAGGCGGAATAGTAACAAGTTTGAGAGGGAGGAAGAGATGGGCAGTGTACATACTGGGATCAAGAAACTCCTCTGCTTGGCGAATGCGATCACGCACGCCTTCATCCTGAAGCATAAAAGAATCCATGGTGACGGTTTGATTTGTGATGTATGTACCAATGAACTCCTTGTTCAAAGACGATATTTACGAATATGAGAATCGAGGGGTGGAAGTAAACCTGGCGGGGCGTTGCTGGGGCTGCTTGAAACCCCTGTCGCGCCCCTGCATCAACGCGTACCCATCGCGTAAAGTGGTAGGCTACGGATAGCGATGTTCAGTGCAGAGGTGGCTGTCCTGTGGCTGAAAGTGATGGAAACGGATGCTAATCTCCCCTCAATATGAAAGTCCACCTATGCCTATTGCGGTAATCACCTATCGGCAGGAGGTCCCCGCCTGCCAGGCACTCTTCCTTGCGCTGAGGACTGGGTTACATGGAAGGTACCTCTAGCCCCCATTTGGATCATTCCAACCAAACCATATGATCTTTCTACTCTCCCATTCTACACTAGCTACTTCCTGCAATCCATTTCTCCAGTACATGACACGTTAAACAATTTTGTTGCACAATGTCAGTCGGGCTCTCTGGCGGCGCGCACAATGCCCTGGACGAAGAGGCAAGGGCCGAGGTTGATGTTCTCAACTCGCGACTAGAGAAGACGACCCAATTGACCAAGAAGATTCAATCCTGCCTCAACCGACTCGAGACAACAGGGAAAAGTGTACAGGATGTTGCTGGGCCGCTCAACGGAGAAACTAGGCGGCTTCAGATACTGGGAAACAGTAAGTGTGAGCTGCTGTTTGTGACAATGATCATGGCTAACCAAGTGTCAGATGTCGACTCCGTTCTTTCTGCAATCGATCGCTTGCGCCAGCCTGCGGATAGCAAGAACGACGAGGAACAGATCATCCGGGTTGGGCCTGAGAAGGCTGGTCTCTCTAACTACCTGGCCTCTATAAAGCGTCTCGGCAAAGCCTTGAATGAGATGAAGGCTTCGAATCTGCGCGCGAACCAGCAAACAATGGCAGACTTATCACGTCTCATCAAATCAGGCAACAGTCAACTCGAGCATCATTTCGAAACTCTGCTTCGCGGCGAGACCCCCCGATCTGTCGAGCCGCTACATTTCATCACGAAAGATAAGCCTTTTCCCACACTCCCTCAAGACAAGATCGCCCGACTCGGTCTTGTTTATTCTTATGTTGCGGAGAGCAACCCCAATGGAGGCTCCGAGCTTGCTCATATATACTCTGAGGTACGCGGCCCGTACATTTCAACGTCGTTGGCAAACCTCGCTGCCGCAAGCGTCAACACCGCCAAAAAGAAGAGCCCAGATGCTGTCTACCGTGCAGGCACCAACGGTATTGGAACTTACTCACAGGCGATGGAAGGCATCTTCCTTTCCGAATACGACAACGTCTGTAGTGTTTTCTCGCGTGAAGATTGGGGTGTTATCTTCCAGTCGACTTGCCAAGCGGCTTTAGCAGAACTGGCACGAACCCTACGTGAGCTCAACACGCATATCAAGAACCATCTAAACACCGATTGCTATTTGGCTTATGAAATCACCGAAATCATGTCGGCACTTTCCGGGAACCTCGAGACACGAACTGGAGAATTGAAAGGAGCACTTGCTGCTGCACTGAAACCAGTTAGGGAAACCGCCAAGACGTCTCTGGCAGAGCTCTTGGATGAAACAAGGCGAAAGGTCAGTATGTTACAGATGTTGCCAACTGACGGTGCACCGATACCGTTAGTGTCGGAGACTATGCAACGTCTTCAGACCATGGTACACTTCTTGCGCCCAATTTCGAGCATTATGATATCGATTGGGGACGGCGGTTGGAAATCCAACGCTGCGGCTAACGGGCGCTCCACGGATGCAATTCCCAGCCTGGCATCGTTCGATATTGGGGCAGATGGCAAGGAAATATTCTCGCACTACTGCCTCGACACTATTGAAACGATTTTGTCTGGGCTAGATCAAAAGTCACGAATACTCATGAAGAGCAGAGCTGTCGCTGGAGTATTCATGGCCAACAGTGTGGTCATCATTGGTCGCATGGTCCAGAGCTCAGAGCTCAACGACCTCCTGGCAGGCAAACTCGACATTCTCGAGCAGTGGCGCAAAAAGGCAACGGCAGCCTACACAGATGTTTGCAAGGACCTGTCTGTGCATCTCTTTGATACCGTCCACACTAATCGTACAACACGACCTACATCTGGGCCTGTCGATTCGACATCCATCGTCAAGGGGCTGGGCAGCAAGGACAAGGATAAAATCAAGGAGAAGTTTACGCAGTTCAACGGCGCGTTTGACGATATGGTGTCGCGCCACAAGTCCTACAGTATGGAGCGTGAAGTGCGGCGAATGTTTGCAGAAGATATTCGTTCGAAACTCCAGCCTCTATACACACGATTTTGGGACAGATATCATGAGATTGACAAGGGCAAGGGCAAGTATGTCAAATATGACAAGACATCCATTGCTGCTGTCTTTTCCAGCCTCGCTTCCTGAGGATGAGTTCAACAAGCGATTATGTGTTCATCGCAACCGTTCATGGTCACTGAAAGAGCTGGCAGTCAAAAGTTCCATCCATATCAGGAACCATATAGCAGCTAACAGAATTTTGGCGCCGTTTGTTTCATTGAGCTGGCGACCTTATTGGATACGGGTTTCTTTCGCCTCATTTCAAGACACCTCAACAACTGGCGATTTTGTCACATGAGACGCGACATGCGAGGAAAAGACAACTCATTCATGATCATGGCCCTGCTTGGGTCTGCATTCAACGCCCATCTAGCTAACTTCCGGGAGTGGCTTGAAAACAAAAGTCTTGCCCACCATACCTTCTCATAAGAGCACAGGTCGTGTCGATAATCGAGGATAGAACACAACAGCCGGTAGGGCCTAATATCGTCGGATATGCTATTTGATACCCCTGCCCGGCCACTCCTCCTGCCGAGTCCACGCTTTTTGGTATGGAGGGGAAGTGCACAGCAATTAGGAAGGACACCTGGGGCAAGTACCACAGTAGTCATGGGTTCCAAGATCGCTGGCTTTGCAGCATGCTGTGCAGCAGCTGTTGGTGGGCATGTTGACTTCGGAAGTGGTCATGGCGGATAAGATAAAAGGAAAAGTCGAGGATGATGTGTGTCCACTATTCGGCTTCAGGAGCATACGGGTGGTGGTGTTGGATTGAGGAGGAAGTGGTTATATCTTCTAAGGAGCAGTCGGAAATCAATCAGGGAACTTGGCGGATTTATACTCCGTGCTACTGAGGGATAGCCAGAGGCGCCACAACCATCTCATCTCTACGCCCAAAAGGCAACTGAGGATGCCAGTATGAGGGAAGCCTTAATTTATGGTAGGATTCGGACTTCCCAAGCAAGGGTTCTGTGGCCTTCTTCATATGGGTTGGGCGAGACGTGAAACATCTCATACGCCACGTAGCGCGGTATGATGTACTGATTTAACGTCTTCTTAACGGTCTACCATGCCACTACTGAGACTGACAGTGCTGTCTCAGCCAACCACGACGTTTACTGTCATCGTCATCGTGCATGTAAGCTCAGCCCCGAGCTCCTGGGACTTAGCGCATGGCTGAACGGAAGCTACTGTAGAAGCTGTAGATCCCAGGCCCTAGTTACTGGCTACTGGGTAGTTAGGCACATAGCCAATCTGGCAGGTGACATCTGACAGGTGGCAGCTGTCATTGTGCAATGCATTGAAAGTCGCATGAAATCCTGCTCGTATATCGAACGAGGAGCGATGTGTGTGCATCTGGCTAGTTGGTGCACAGCCTCAACATCATCACGATTAGCATATTATTTATCGAGTTGACAGCACACCAACTGTATTTGAAACGCATTAGCTACTATCTATAGTATATCTATCAATTAAGACCCATACTATTCATTGGACGGCACCCGTAGTTTGTCAGTGCAGCACGCCGACTCGTGGAGGTCGAGCTTCTCAGGTATTGGTTGCTTGCTTCTTGATGCCGCTGCCAAAGATATCATCGACACGGGTTCGGCGCTCCCATACAATGGCATTGTCAGCTCTACGCTTGAAGTACAGTATTCGGTGTTGGGGAATGAACTCCTCGTCAGTCTGTTCGCTCTTCCACTGTTCCACTGCTCTTTCGCGAGCTCCTAGAAAACGGTCTTCGTACCCAATAATGTAGTCGCTTGGGTCAAAGTTGGTGTCCCATCGTAGCCGGTTGAGCATATCGGCAGCTGTGCGAAACTTACCAAGTCCAGGCGCTTTGCCTACCACTGCAGCCCGGGACCCGTGGGATGCAACCGTACTGCTCTTCCCTTTCAGCTCCTCTTCGTCATTGTCGAGTTCTTCATCCTCTTCGAGTTCATCGTCCGAATCTTCGTCGTCTGTATCACCAGCGAACTCACCCCACGGCCTTGTATCGACAGCCATTTCACCAAGCTCGGAGCCTCGAACAACGATTGCGCTCATCCAGCAGAATTGAGAATCGTAGTACTTCTCATCGCGGCGAATCCTGGTTTCAAAATCCTGTAGCACTGTTTGAACGCTCGTTTGCATCTCCTTAGCATTCTCTTTACTCATCTTGCCGTCCCGGATTGGAGGGAAATCTTACCGACTAGCAACATAACACAACGAGATTCGAGCCAGCCAATGAAGCGGCCACTCTTTTCCTGTGATGGCCCCCAATAATGTGCATCAACCTTGATGTAAGTCTTGAACTCGTGCAGGAATTCTGCAGCTCCTCTGCTTCTCTTGGCATCCTGACTAGACTCAAGGCCTAATAGGCTATTCCATGTACAGCCATCCACAGAAAGTAACTTATTGGCACGCTCAAACTCCGCTGCAATAGTCTTCACAGTTGGTACAGATGCTATCGGAGCGGTGTTGAGCGCGGGAGCGTGCCAACCGATCAAACAGAGAGGCTCTCTGAAAGTCCGGTTGTACCTCAAGTCCTTGTGGAAGAATGGATCAAACACCATCGAGTTCTTCCAGTCAAACTGAGAGTAGTGTCTGAAGAAGGTAACTATGATGTCTGTCGGTGACACCGTTTCGTTCTCGTACGCCAGTGCTTTACAGACTGGGACAAGAAGGACACTGATGTGAATACCACCAAGGAACCCAAATTTGGCCGAATAGATGCCTCTTTCTTGAGCCCAGGACTTGATGAACAGGTGTGCCATGCGATACAGAACCATGTCCGGTAGTGAACGGCGTAGATAGAAAAGATCGCGAACAGGTTTGAGTTTCGCCAATGTTTGGAATGGCAAAGCAAACGCCGGATCGTTGGCCGGACGCTTCATAACTTCAGGCCATCTGGATAATGTTAGCATTGCGGTTCATTCCACGATCTCTATGGGTTATACGAAGAATGCATACCTTTCTGCGATAAACGCCGCAGCACAATACTGGAGGTCTGTCTTGATACCATGAACTTCTAGTTCCAGCATGTACCCGGAGTTGGCTTTGACTCGTCGTAAGATTTTAATATCTGCCGCACGTTTTAAACGTTGAATGGCCAACTTAAAGAATGTCTTGGAGCTGAAAGGACCGATACAGAGGCAGTCAATATCAGATGAACTAGTCCAGACACCCAGACCGTATGAACCGACAGGAACCAGAACAAATTCAGGTCCAGATCGAACATCGCCCTCTGATACTGATGGAGAGGCGTCTTTCAGAGCGGCCTCTAAGGCTTTAACTGCTTGAGCTCGTGTGGCTCTCTCCTGATCTGTTGGTAGGCAGCCGTAGTTCTCCAAGAAATGTTCCAGATCCTCGCCTTCGACTAAACTTGACACGGGGCGCTGTAGTTCTATCTTCATTTCTGAAGCACTTGACTTCGACATGTCAGTCGGCGCTGATTTCAACAGAAGACATCGTATACCCCAGTGGTCGCTAGGATAAGTGAGATGGCCTTCTTTGGTTGATGGGAATGGCGTTTGCCCAAACATGTTGAAGCCATGTGGGCGGTAGTGTCCGTGTGCCTTTACCAGTATCTTGTCATATCTTTGTGGTCGGTTGTTCAGTCCGCTTCCAACGAGCTCACACGCCAAGGTATTCGTCAGCGGGTCAAAAGTAGCTCCTTGTTCGCCTTGAAAAGAGTCCAGAACACCTCTTCTTTCATTGTTCATGTCTGAAGACTCGCCTGACTCGAGGCGCGTGGTTAGCCAGGTGTCAATGAAGCCAGCATCTGACAATGACCGGTCGATATCTCGCAGTCGGTGGGCTGATTGCGACGATATATCCTGTCGTTTTCGGGCAGATTCGATAGTAAAAGAAGAAGTTACAATATTGAAATCGCCTGCCAATATCCATGGGTTCTGTGGGAAGGTTGTGAATAGATAGTCAAGCATCTTTTGAACCTCATTCTTCTTAGTAGCAATGGCTCCATCAGTCAGACCTTGACTGAGATGGCATGCTACAAGGATCCAAGACTTGAACTCTCCGTCCGAGGTTTCACGAGTGCCAATGGTTGGGAACCGCACCACGGCGCATCCCTTATGTTTCCTTTGAAATGACAGATGATGCCACTCGAACGGAAACTTGCTCAGCACAACGATGTTGAGAAGACTAGGAAGTGGCCCAGCCCCTGCGTCTCCTGGGGGCTTGTGGGAGACGAAGGGATAACGATCCCGCAGTTCCTGGCTGCCAAGGAGGTCAGGGAGGAAGTGGTCTGTAACCTCTTCAAGGACAACAATGTCGGCAGCGGCTTGAGGAGATAGTAGGTTTTGCACCAATGGCGCATGTCGATGGGATTGAGGAGGCCACTCAAACTCAGCCAAAACATTGTAAGAAGTAACGACTAATCGATCCAGCACGACCTCGGTTGTATCTGGCGTGGGTACAGGCGAGAAGCAATGAGCTGGCTGAAATGATATACGTGACATGTCTTCCAGACGGTCGTTGAAATCTCGAGGGGGTGTTATCTGAGTGAACTTGCCTGATTCGAGGTTCAAGGTCCCCCAGAGCTTCATAGGTCGTGGACCAGTGCCGCTCTGTGCGAGGGGCTCACGAACAAGAATTGAGATTTCCTTTAATTCCCATGTTATAGGTGTCAGGAGACGAGCCTTTTCTAGGAGGAAATGATGGGGTGCAGCTTCAGCATCTTCACTCTGGCCAATGGTCATATGGGGGGTGAAGTTCTCCTCCGTAGCATTCTGAGGTTGGCCAAGAGCATGTGAGATGTGATTTTTGATATTTGAAAGTTGTTTGACATCTTGCTTCGAACTTTGGCCTAGGAATATGGTGTTGTGGTGCTTGTGGTTGAAAGAGTCGGCAGTGTCGAGGACCACTTGAGGTCGATGCTCTATCTCATTCCCTTGAAGAATTTGGGCTGCCTGCTCCAAGACTTCAGGCCTAACGAATGGGTAGATGATATTGATATGAGGTGGCCAAGCAGTATAAGCTTTGTCGTAAAGACTTCTGAGATTATCCGCTGATGACCATAGTTCTTGGGGTGGGATGGCGCATAATGCTGTCTCATGAGACTCGAAGGTGAAAAGCTCGCTGTTCTCCATTTTTCGAGAACCTGTTAAGTAGATCGTTGTTGTTGGCGACTATTGTCTTATAAGAACTCAAGGGCGAAGAAGTTGCCCAAAAGACAAATTAATGATGTGTGAGATAAAACAGAAGTTGAATTAGCTTGTTGTGATCGATGTCGAGTGTCTCTACTAAGCTCTTTATTTCCTGATTCTAGATCAGATGTTCGCCTCATTCTTTTATGGTTTATCCCCCCTGTAAGACTGAAACTCGACGTCCCAGTCATAGTTACATACGCTGACTCACAAATCGTCTATATTATCTATATAAATGCATGCAACAAGGCTATGCTTCAGGGTCAATTACGAGATCCATATCGAGTTCCATATAAGCTCTACGGTATGACTCAGGCGCTTGCATAAGGTAGCTCCTCTAGATCCATACCAAGTAAATGACAAAAAAAGTGACAAGGAGTACACACTAGGCGGAAAGGTCTTATAGGCTCCATGGTTTAAAAGTCCTTTTCTTGTTTTAATTTTTTCAACGTGATATTTGGAAAATCCCACTGCACCACACCTTGTCTGATTTTAATGTACAGAGTTAAAGTAATTTGATCTTTCAAAGTATGGATGCCAGAATGGCCAGCCACTACCTACGGCGATGTTCAATAGGTAATTTGGTGTAAGTCCCGTCAGTCCAGGGTAGCGGAATCTCTGTTTTTTGACCCCTCCACTAGCGGGCACCTAGTTAATCTGCACCGCCAGCAGAGATAAGCCACAATGGTAGTGGGATAACCCCACTCTCCACGCTAGCCAATAACCTCCTGCCCAGCTTCCTTGTGAACACATAGCTTCATACCTACCTGTGGCTACTGTTGCTTTGAGACCAGTCCATATTCGACATCTCCCTTTCTATCATCGAACTGCTGCCCATACCTGCTATTCTCAGGCGTCGAAAAGCACATCAAAACATAATCGTATAATTTCTTGCTGGCGCGTATTGGCTGCCTCAACCGCCATCATGGACTACGAAGCGATAAAGGAGCAATGGAGTGAGGTCGAGGATCGCGATGGTGTTCGTTTGAGTTGGAACGTCTTTCCCAGCTCTCGCATGGTGTGTAAGCTGCTTCGTGGTTCTTTCACTTAAACTGACATCGTCCAGGAAGCTTCAAGACTTGTTGTCCCCATTGGAGCACTCTACACACCATTGAAGGAGAAGCCCGATACTCCTCTGTTGCATTTCGAGCCTGTGACCTGTAAACAACCTTGTCGTTCAGTGTTGAACCCCTTCTGGTATGCTGCGATTCTGTTCAGCTTTATCTGACTCCATTTTTTGCTGACTTGACCCTTAAGCCAGGTCGATGTCCGCGCCAGAGTTTGGATCTGCCCTTTCTGCTTGTCCAGAAACCAACTGCCGCCTCACTACAAGGACATTACCGCGAATGCCATCCCCCCCGAGCTCCATCCAGCCAACACCACGATAGAATACCGCTTGTCTCGACCGGCGCCCGCGCCCCCGATCTTTTTGTATGTCGTTGATATGTGCCAGGAGGCAGACAGCCTTGCCTCCTTGAAGGAATCACTCGTGATGAGTCTGAGCCTGCTCCCAGAGAACGCTCTTGTTGGACTTATCACTTATGGAACAATGGTATAGCTCATTCGTAACACTTGACATATGTTTGTTTTACTCACATTCAACTAGGCCCACGTCCACGAAATCGGTTACGAGGAATGCGCCAAGTCTTACGTGTTCCGAGGTAGTAAGGAGTATGCTGCAAAGCAAGTTCAAGAGATGCTTGGCTTGACTACTTCTGGTGTACGACCCGGCATGCAAGCCCAGCCCGGTCGACCATTCCCCGCAGGCCCAGCGTCTCGCTTCCTCATGCCTGTCCAACAGGCTGAATTCCAGTTGACCAAGGCACTGGAGTCTCTCCAAAAGGACCCCTGGCCTGTCGCCAACGATAGACGTAACCTTCGTTGCACTGGCGTTGCGCTCAGTGTTGCCGTTGGTCTTCTCGAGTCTTCTTTCCAAAATGCTGGTGGCCGCATCATGTTGTTTGCTGGTGGTCCTGCCACAGAAGGACCCGGCATGGTTGTCGGACCTGAACTGAGGGAGCCAATCCGATCCCATCATGACATTGACCGAGACAATGTCAAGTACTACAAGAAGGCCCTGAAGGTATAGCTTCATGAGTTTCTGTTCTTGTGAAGTGAGACTAATGCTTGAACCACAGTTTTACGAGAACCTTGCCAAGCGCACTGCGCACAATGGTCACATCATTGACATCTTCGCTGGTTGCCTGGACCAAGTTGGTCTACTCGAAATGAAGGGACTATGCAATTCCACTGGTGGCCACATGATTCTTACCGATAGTTTCACTTCCTCCATGTTCAAGCAGTCATTTGTGCGAATCTTCGAGAAGGATGGAGACGACAACCTTCTTATGGGTTTCAATGCCGTACTCGAGGTTCTGACCACGAAGGAACTCAAGGTCACAGGCCTGATCGGCCATGCAGTCTCGCTCAACAAGAAGTCTATCTCTGTTGGCGAATCTGAATGTGGTATCGGCAACACATGCTCTTGGAAGATGTGTGGCATTGACCCCAAGTCCAGCTACGGAATCTACTTCGAAATTGCTGGCCAGGGTCCTGCCAATGTCCAGCAAGCACCACAGAAGGGCATGATGCAGTTCCTGACATACTACCAGCATTCTTCCGGTCAGTTCCACCTCCGCGTTACAACAGTGGCCCGGAACCTTAGCAGCCCCGCCGGAGACCCCGCGATCGCGCAATCTTTCGACCAAGAAGCTGCGGCTGTTCTCATGTCACGCATCGCTGTTTTCAAGGCCGAGGTCGATGACGGTCCCGATGTCTTGCGTTGGGTCGACAGAATGTTGATTCGCTTATGTTCGCGATTCGCGGATTACAGAAAGGACGATCCTTCATCTTTCCGATTGGAGAAGAACTTTACTCTATATCCTCAGTTCATGTTCCACCTCCGCCGAAGTCAATTCCTCCAGGTCTTCAACAACTCTCCCGATGAAACGGCCTTTTACCGACATGTGCTCAACCATGAGGATGTCAGCAACTCGCTTGTCATGATCCAGCCAACTCTGGACTCCTACACCTTTGACCAGGACGGTGGCCAGCCTGTTTTGCTCGACTCTGCCTCCATTCAACCCACCCACATCCTTCTCTTGGATACTTTCTTCCACATCCTGATCTTCCACGGCGAGACCATCGCAGAATGGAGGAAGGCTGGATACCAAGAGCAGGAGGGATACGAGAACTTTGCTGGTCTGCTTGAGCAGCCCAAGGAAGATGCTCGTGTAAGTCTAACCCCTACCCCCTTTTTGATTACTGATTGGCTCACAATTTCTAGGATCTCATTACTGATCGTTTCCCTCTCCCTCGATTTATCGTTTGTGACGCAGGAGGCTCTCAAGCTCGATTCCTGCTATCCAAGCTTAACCCCTCTACCACCCACACCACTGGTCCTTACGGTGGTGTAGGAGCCACGACTGCTCAGACCATCTTTACAGACGACGTGTCTCTCCAGACATTTATGGACCATTTGATGAAGTATGTTTCTTGTCTTCCCTTGACCTGACGGTCATGAATGAATCACCGGTGACTAACCATTTATCTAGGCTTGCTGTGAGCGGTGCCAACTGAAGTGGTCCCTGAGCGCCTTCGTTTTGGGACCATTGGTGTCATTAAGATACTCGACCTTTGTAAAAATTAGTGCAGATGATGATTAGTTGTAAAGAGCCTGTCGTCCTAACGAACTACAATAATAGAAATAGGATTTGATATTGCACCTCTTGTAATTGATTCATGCCTCTCAACATGTAGCTACTTAGCACTCAATTGTGATGACTAAAATATACACGTGACCATTGGCTCCACTCAGATCTCTGTTCCTCTAGTTCGCTTCCTTATCTTATCGTTAGGGCAGCGTTCTTTTGGTGGGGCGCACATTTTAGAGAGAATCGCACGTCTGCAACTTTTCTTCTTTTTCGAGCAACCTTCATTCGCACCCTTTGGCACGCAAACCACGAGCCTCTGCCGACTTCAACAAACAGCAAAATGCGTATGTCTCCTTGCTGAGCGCCTCCGACGATCTATCTGCTTACACGATGAACAGCTCCCAAGTTCGATCCCAATGAGGTTAAGGTGATGTAGGTTGATTCTTGAATTGGGATATTTGGTCGACTCGCAACTGACATATTCTAGCCACCTCCGCGCCACTGGTGGTGAGGTCGGTGCCTCCTCTGCTCTTGCTCCCAAGATCGGTCCTCTGGGTCTCTCTCCCAAGAAGGTCGGAGAAGACATTGCCAAGGCTACTGGCGACTGGGTATGGCTTTCGATTCTCTGTCGCGCGAGGAAGATACTAATAATCTTTTAGAAAGGCCTGCGCGTAACTGTCAAGCTTACCATCCAGAACCGTCAGGCTGCTGTCTCTGTTGTTCCCACTGCTTCCTCCTTGATCATCAAGGCCCTCAAGGAGCCTCCCCGTGATCGCAAGAAGGAGAAGAACATCAAGCACAACAAGTCCGTTGCTCTTGACGAGATCATCGAGATTGCCCGCACCATGCGATACAAGTCTTTCGCCAAGGACCTCGCTGGTACCGTCAAGGAGATTCTCGGAACTGCCTACAGTGTTGGCTGCCAGGTTGACGGCAAGCCTCCCCAGGCTGTCATTGAGGCCATCGACGCCGGTGACATCGACAGTAAGTCTAAGAGGTCACTTTTTTCTTGGTCATTTCGTACTAACATACTTTCCAGTCCCCTCGGAGTAAATCTGTTCTTACGTTTAGAACCTAAATACCACAAAACAAGAACAATAGATCCATTTTCCGATGGTTCCCTCAAAACTAAACTCGTCCTCTCCGAACATAATGCCTCGTGAATGTGCGATGAACCCTTGACTCACTCTGAAATCTACCATCATGCTCCGTGGTTTATTTCTATTTTTGTGCAAGGAAGAGGAACCATAGCCCCATACTCACCGCGATATACTAGCTTTCAAGCTCTTGTGGATGTAGCGGTCCATCATCAATGGCAACATAACCTTGAGAAGCTTTACGATTCAATTTTAGTAGCCTCTACCAGAATTCCATTTCATACTCATGCGTCGCCCTTTGTCTTTGGAAACAAGTATCAAGTTCTCGGTATCGTTTGAACATCGCTCTCCGCATAGGTTGCGTAAGAGGGTGTGAAATTGAAACATGGATAGCAGCAGAAGCAGAAGTGTAGAAACTTGCTCGCCATGTTTTTTCTTTGCCAGTGGAAGTATTATCGAATAGATTTATCTGATCGACGAGTATTCCATGGATCTACAATGTACTTCTGAACAGAATGTTTTATAAAGTCAGATGAACAAGGTCCCCTGTCATCAAAGCCTACTTTACCCGTCTTGCCTACCAGGTACCCACCTCGGTTTGCCAAACTCCACTGACAACCATGGAGGTTGCCGTCTAAGAGTAAGCCATGCAGTTTTATTACTTTGATAGTGGAAAGCTCAAGTTCCGTTAGCTCCATATCTGCTACTGGGTATCAGAAACATTGTCGTTTAAGGTTCAGGTCACCAAAATAAAGTAGCCTGAGCGTTCCATGGTCTAAGCCAGGTAGTATAAAGTGCTTACCTGTAGATTATTTCATCTCTTGGGGTCTTGGTCATTTCTTTTGATACCCAGATAATCTGCCACTGCTAATATGATGTCTGTTCTTCTGGGTATGTCTTTCTACTGTACGGATGCGTCTGCAGAGTACCTAGACTGGGGTACTTATAGTATGATCGACCCATCCCCCATGTTTCGCTTGCTGACGTCCAATGACTTTGATGGACATCCATGCTGTTACAAACATCCTGATGCCGAGTCTAGTGTCTGTAGTAATTAATGCAGTGATATTTTTAGTCCAGTATCATATCTCGGGAAATTGTTTTTATTATACGTGGTTAGGATAGAGTGATATCATTTTCACATGATACCCATTATCGAGAAATAAGTACAAGATGGGCTTTTGGCTCTTAGTCGATTAAGATTGCCGTGGCTCATCGCCTGGGGTGAAAAGGTGGGCGGCGGTGCAAGCACGGGCTGTGTGGCAGGAAGGTACCCCTCTTCGAAGCTCTGGGTCTCCGTCTCTCCCGCCCCAATGTGGACCGCCCTGGCGCCGTCAAATGCTCACCTATCTCACTTTACTCCATTCAATCTGGCGCTACGGATACCTGTCGGGCAAACGAAACGTGCCTGCCGATAATATACAACACCTTACCTACCCGCCTGTAGGTCAAACATTATACCTCATCCTTTCACTCGTAATCCCCGTCGGATCCAGCTTTCGTAATTTGTGCCTGTTTGGCAAGCCCGGATGCCCTGCGAGTACCACCCAAACCCATATTTGATGCGATGAACGCGACTGTTCCTTCCCGTGCGACTTGATTTCAGCTTCGTTTGCGATAGAATCAAGAGGCTCTCTCTGCAGCAACAAAGTTGACCGGGCACTCATACTCTTAAAGTTAGAGGGCTTCTCGCGACTGTTCGAAATTCCCAGTCTCGCGCTGGCGCAACTATTGTCCTTTTAGCCCGCACAAATGCTTGTCAGCAGGCAATCCTATACTTCGATACCCAGCGTAGCCGCCAGCCATGCCCTTTGACCAACAGGCCATGAACAATCGTTATTCAACAGTGTTCTTCGTCCTGCTTTTTCAGTCTGTTTTGCTTCTTCGCCAATATACCCCGTTGTCATGTTTCAATTCCCCCCTCCTGCGGTGACGCCGCCGCAGTCGAACCTCGATGCAAATACCATGTTTCCGAATAACGACTCCTCCTCCTTCAACGATCACCACCTCCGCAATATCGCATCGCCGTATCACCAGTCATTTGCGATCCGTACGTCTCGGTCTCACCGGCATAATAACTCTTTTAGCTCTGCTCTTTACCCGCCACGCCAAGAACATCACCTCCGACGAAAGACCCCGAACGGAACCATCGACGCTGGTTATGACGGATCACCATCGCCGTTTTCGCATGGCCCTCCACCCCCAAAACATCTATTCCAACCTCGATCGGCAACTGCGACAGCGTTCCCTCCCACTGGCCCGTCAATACACCGACCTCACTTCAACACCGGTATAGAACCTCATCATCCATCCTCAGCTGGCAA
The DNA here is from genome assembly GCF_003316985.1 of Fusarium coffeatum. Classification (NCBI taxonomy): domain Eukaryota; kingdom Fungi; phylum Ascomycota; class Sordariomycetes; order Hypocreales; family Nectriaceae; genus Fusarium; species Fusarium coffeatum. The sequence goes on along the minus strand of NW_022157883.1, from coordinate 11,039 downwards.
CAAAGGATTCGGCGACAATCTGCAAGCACATACCAGGTCCTCCAGCTGGGCTTATGGGGGTGATACGGCATCACACCATGGCGCTTTTCCCGGTAATCATTATGGCTTGCATCAAGCCGACGGGCATTTTAATCCATATGGCCAACCTGAGATGCCCGGGGGGGTTCCCAACGCTTATCAACCAGTAATAAGAGCTCACGAGTACAATGTCAGAGCATTCTGTCCACCACCGGTTGTCATGAACGAATCGCTGCCCTTCGGTCAGCCGCCCTGGGGTTTTCACGCTCAGGCTGGCGTCGTTCCAAATCATGTTCAACAACAGGGCATTCGTCCATTTCAACACCATGCTATCCCTGGGATCGCGCAACGGTCTTCTTTTCCTCCTACTGTTGGGGCAGATCCCCAAGGCCATGCCGGCTATGACTTGGGTATGCCCAGGCAATCCTATCATGCGCCTGCTCCTATAAGCAGTCAGCAAGGTTTTAGGGAAAAGATGCTGTTACAAGCACATAAGGTTTATGTTGACCTTCTAGCGTACACGCAAGCTGTTCGAAAACCACTTTCGACAAAAAGCGCAAGTGGAAACAACACCTCGCCGAGGCTTCTTGTTTACCCCAAACCACCGAAGCCATCATCGAGGATCTCAGACGCGTCTATTGGACACGAAGATACGAATTTCAAGCTTTCTCAAGAAATTGGACAGTATCAAAGCTATGGCAATAGAAGGCATACAACCCATAACTTCCATGGGTCTTCTAACAATTACTTGCCCATGGGAAATCCGACCCCATTCGCAGCAGCCAAGTCTACGTTGGATGTCCTCAGTAACCTCTGCGAGCAGAGCAGCTGGGGGTGGATAGATGGTATGATGTTGGGGGGTTGTCTACACTATGGTCTAGAACAATATCAAGAGGCACTGGAATGGTTTTCAAGAATCATTGCCCTTGACTCGAGGTAAAACTCTTCTCCCATGTGAACTGTCAAGTGGCTGTTCATTGGTCTAACTCTTTCGCAGCGATGTCGAGGCTATCACAAACAAAGCCGCCACTCTTTATTGCCTCAGCCGTCAAGATGAGGCCGAAAAACATTGGATTCGGGCTGTCGAAGTTCGCCCTAGTTACCTAGAAGCCGTTGAGCATCTAGTTGGTTTGTTATACAAAAAGCGTAGTAGAGAAGCCGTTGAAATCATCGACCATGTTCAGCGTGCTTTGAGAATATCTTCGGTATGTAACCCGCGACTGAAAGCTAGTATCAATCAGCCAGCTTCTCGCAGGGACCCCGTGCAGACTGCTCCAGTTTGCGGTCACCAAATTGCTAATGCGAAATAGGTGCAAGACCAGCGAAATGCGCCTCAGGGGCTTCATGGTCAAGTAGCGAAGACTCCCGGTTTCGCGTCAAGTGGTTACGCCTTACCCGCAAAAGAGAATGGACGTATACTAGCTTTGATACACGCCAAGGGAACCATGCTATACAGTCTCAAAGAAGTCAACAAAGCATCAGAAGCCTTTGAAGAGGCCGTATTGATCAGCGTAGGTCGCCGGATGACTGGCATACAGGATCTTGTTCGTCAGATTCAAACAGCGTTATCGCCAAACGAAAGTCAGGGTCCAAGCAGCTATACCACACGACCGTTATTACTTCCTCCTGAGCGCGCTCGTCATACTGCACAATTGGTTTTTGGCGGTAACGGAGCCCTACCAGGACTGCAGCATGTGGCAGAAGGCTCGACTAAACGAGCAGCTGTACAGACCACGAGTAACTCACTGCTATCACTGGCGAAGATATTTCAAGATTCTTTGTCAACCGGACAAGGAGCCCCGAATATCTTACGACGCCCCTCAGGGGTTGAGGATATCTTGGCGTTATACTATCTGTCCTTGTCCCTTCAAGAGAGTCCTTCTACGGCCAACAATGTCGGCATTCTCCTCGCTGGAGTACAACAAGCTGCATCCAACCCACCAAAGCCAAATGCCGATGTTTTTTCTCATCCAAACATTCCAGGGATTGTGCCAGGAAGCGGACTGGCTTTGGCTTTGGCGTATTACCACTATGGCTTGCGTCTGGACCCCAAGCATGTGCATCTACATACTAATCTGGGTAGCTTGCTCAAGGACATCGGTCAATTAGATCTTGCTATCCAGATGTATGAACAGGCTGTGTCGTGCGACGGGACCTTCGATATCGCCCTGACAAATCTAGCCAATGCTGTCAAGGACAGAGGCCGCATTAACGACGCAATCTCGTACTACAAAAGGGCTGTCAACTCGAATCCCGAATTTGCTGAGGCTGTGTGCGGTCTGTCTACAGCCCTGAATTCTGTTTGTGACTGGAGAGGCCGAGGCGGCGTCATGCTCAAAGGCGGGAAATATGATCGATGGCATGTTGATGATCAAGGATTGCTCATTGATGCTAAGGCTCTTGGGCATGAGGATGGTCTTGTCAACCGTGTCGTTCGCATCATTAATCGTCAGCTAAACGAAGCATCGCATTGGGGGCGTGGTATTCTTGACGAAAGGCGCATTGCTGTATTTGCACAACAGATCCAGGATCTGGGCATAGGCACATCCCAGGAGGTTGAAAAGGGTCTGAGAAATTGGAGTAACAAGCCATGGGAGGGCTCACGCATCGTTCGTTTGATAGAGCGCGCGACCCGGGCCACACAATGGAAGTGGTACCATGACCGTCACGATGGTAGCCAAGCAGCTACTCGGTACACTCGCCTTCGTCTGCCCAACGGGCTTACAGTGCCTTCAGCGCCTACGGTCTTGCCCTTTCATACTTTTACCTGTCCCCTATCAGCAAAAGACATACGAACAATCTCTCAGCGTAACGGAATTCGAATCTCCTGCTCTACATTGCGATTACCTTGGTTACCCACGACGGTCTACCGCCCACCACCTCCTCCAAGGCCTCATCTCAACATTGGATATGTATCATCGGATTTCAACAACCACCCTTTGGCTCATCTGTAAGCTCCCCCATTTCTCGAGTGTGTATGAAGAGATACTAATCACATTTTGAATCTTCACAGAATGCAATCCGTATTTGGATTCCATGATCCTCAACGTGCGCGCGCCTTTTGCTACGCTACAACGGCAAGCGATCGATCTGTGCACCGACAGCAGATCGAACGTGAGGCGCCTGTTTTCCGTGATGCCAGCAGTTGGCCTGCGGACAGGCTTGTTGAACAGATTGTCAAAGATGAGATTCACATCCTTGTAAACCTAAATGGCTATACACGAGGAGCTCGCAATGAGATCTTTGCTGCGCGGCCTGCGCCAGTCCAGATGTCTTTCATGGGCTTCGCCGGTACATTGGGGGCCGAATGGTGCGATTACATCCTAGCAGACAGCACTGCTATCCCACCCGAAACCCTACGACCCTGGCGTGGTAACTCCACTGTCGCTGATGTACTCAAGGATGAGACAGAGGGTGAAGAGGAGGATTGGATGTACTCGGAGAACATCATATTCTGCCGAGATACCTTTTTCTGCTGCGATCATGCCCAATCGTGTGATGAAGGCGAACGTTTGATTACCTGGGAACAAGAACAGCAACGTCGCTGGAAGATGCGGAAAGAATTATTTCCTGCTTTGGCTGATGACATTATAATAATGGGCAACTTCAACCAGCTGTATAAAGTAAGCAAGCTCTTGGCCCGGTGTGTTTCTAGGATCTATTGCTAATTCATTCAGATTGAACCTACAACATTCAGAACATGGTTACGGATCCTGGCACAGGTTCCGAAGGCGGTGATATGGCTTCTTCGGTTTCCTGAATTGGGAGAGGCCAACCTGCGGCGGACAGCAAAGGCATGGGCTGGACCCGAAGTTGCGAGTCGCTTGGTCTTCACGGACGTCGCGCCAAAAAGTCAACATATTTCGAGGGCTCGAGTATGCGATTTGTTTCTCGACACACCCGAGTGCAATGCTCATACAACAGCGGCAGACGTTCTCTGGTCGAGCACGCCGTTGCTTACGCTTCCCCGTTATCCGTACAAGATGTGCTCCCGAATGGCGGCATCAATTCTTAAGGGTGCCCTGCCAAAATCAGATGAAGGGCGACAGGCTGCAACAGAGCTAATTGCCGACAACGAAGAGGAATACGAACGCCGAGCAGTCCAACTTGCTACCGAGCTCAGTTACACCATTTCAGCGGACGGCTATGGCCAAGGAGAAGGTCGGCTGGCTGAAATACGCAAGCTGCTGTGGGAAAGTAAGTGGCATTGTGGGCTGTTCGACACAAGAAGATGGGTCAGTGATGTCGAGACGGCATACGAGGAAGCATGGCGACGATGGGTCGCAGGTGAAACTGGGGATATTCACCTATGAATAACGACAACAAATGAGCTAACTCTACTTTGATAATGGTTGGGGAAGAGAGGTCATCGGATCTGGATACCTAGGGAGAGGTTGATTGGGCGTTCTGAAAGTGCAGGGAGCTGCATGGTAAGCTATGGCATGTCACGAGGATTCTGGTATGGGTTGGCGTCTGGAGCATGTTTTCATCTTTATTATGGTCGAAGGTACGGTTGGGCATTGCTATCTGAAAGTGCCAGTTCATCGACAGATCCCATTACCCGGTTAAGAAAGCGAGCCACCATCCAGGTCGAAGCTGATGCTAATCCACTTTATTTGGGACAACCCAGAAGTCTGGGCAGACCGAAACATCCTCTACCGTTGCAACCAATAATGTCTGCGCGTGTTGACGTTCTTGCGTCGAGCGTAAGTTTGTGTGCCCATCTGTGCTGGTAGGTAAGCCAAGTAAAGCTCAAATGAGTATGACCGACCACGTTGGTACGAAATGAGCACCAGTGGAACCTCACGAACCTGGGGGTAAGTTTCAGGACATTGATCACTTTAAAGTGCCTATCGTCCAAGCGCTGGCTGATGATAAAGATGCAACCTCCACTACTATGGAAATGTAACAGGTGAGAATGGTGATCGTTGGGTACAGTACAGGCACAGGTATGAGTATAGGGTGGGTAGCATCCAAACGTTGACACTTGCATGCAGATAGACAGTGGGTGAGTTAAAGAGGAGAAGCTGTAAGAAGAAAATGATGTGACTGCATCCGAGCTGAATCAGGGTAACTAGCGAGGAAAATGTGCAACATGACAGGGGAAAGAGAGTCGCTATTGGACAAGCGAGATGTCAACTGAGAAGCCAGCTGAGCTGAGCTGAAAGCCGTTGCTCGTTTCTCTTGGCGCGACCCAGAAAAGGCTTGGTAGTCCAAGGGAGGCCGACGCCACAACGTTTTTTTCCTGTACTTTGTCTTTAGTGGCCGAGGTTCGAACTGGAGTAGAATTAGGGGCTCCATCAACGTCTGAGCGGGGATGACACTATTGGCAATATCGTCATCTGCCCTGTCGTGTCCAGTTCCATTGTCCACCCGTCCGTCAGGCAGTCAGAGTCTGCCCCTGATTTAGAGTCAAGGTGAGGCAGTGTTTTCATGGATTCACGTCCAACGACTAGACTAAACATTCATGCCAAAAACATCAGAGACACTTTGTCACGATGGATGAAAGGGTCACCCTGTGAAAAGGATCATCACAGCAAGGATGGACATCGGGAGAATGAAGATCATCCCCAAGATACCAGGTGCATGGAAGCGCAGCATAGCACAAATGACTCTCCCCTATTTACAAGTAATAGTGCAGACTCAGACCAGGGAGCGAGTCAGATGTCGTCACCTAACGCAGTATGGAAGCATTCAGTTGGTTGAGATGTGACTTGGGTGTCCTCCCTTATGCCTGAGCGTTCTGCGCTCTGATCCCGAACGCGTGGGCTGATCCAAGCTCAACGGACGCCAATTGTCAATCTTGCCTTGCCGACTTGCTGGTCTACCTGATTTGAGTCTAGTCGTACCCGTTTTTGTTTCGTTTCGTTTCGTTTTGCCTACAGCACGCTCTCTCTAACCTACCTAACCATCATGCCATGCCTGCTAATTTGATCGTGGTCATGACCATGTTGCCATGTTGCCATTCTCCGCATCCATTCTTAAATAGACGGACGGGGCGGGCTACAACGTACGTTAGGGCGGAAAAGATAATTTCGAAGCGGTAGGGTCTCATAGCAACACCTGCGGGCAATTAGAATGTACGGGATGTGCCCTCAGATCCTCTAACGGTAGATGAGGGTACAGCAATCTTATTTTCCCACAACAGCCAGTGTATGTAACGGTGCATGGTGGACTGAACAGACGAGACGAGTCAGGCCTTGGAAGGTCACCGTCGCCAGGGATCAGTCCAAGTAGGGATACCCTTAGATATATTTGTGCTTGGAAGCAATGCAATGCAGTCCTGTATGTAGGCCCTGTTCCCGATCACAGCAAGGTATCTGAGAGTATTGAGGTGCCTACCGACAGTTGGAAAACCTTACCTCGACCTGGATCGAAAAGTACACCACCATCGTTATCATCGTGGTCTACCCTGGGCCAAAGCCGAATAGATTCGGAGATGTGCTGTCAAAAGGCCCGACGCGGGAGTGAAATATCAGAAGCAATGGAACTCTCCACAGATCAGCCGGGACGTAAGACATGAGTTAACGTATTGATTCTGCATTGCAACCCTGGGCTACTACTCTACTCTACTGCAGGTTCCAGCAGAGTAGCATTGTGCAGTGTGAAAGTTCACCCTTCCTTGAAGTCTGAAGATCCCAAGCAGGCGGCTCAGGACAGCAGCCACCCACCCGTTGACGATGATCGCCCTACCTCTGTGTCCCCGGTCGTGACCAGACCATGACCATTGACTGTCTATGCGCAGACCGAAAAAGATCCACTGCGCACACGCTGGTAGCGACGGCGACGGTGAGGTCTGGAACCGTGGTAGCGTAGCGTGGGTCATTGGCGTTGAAGCGAAACGACTCAGTTTAATCAGCTAATAATTACTTTAATTCTGGGTAGGTGAAGGGCAGCGAACGGATCCAATACTGATGACAATAGCTTGTAGGTAGTAATTTAATTACTCCATGATCGATCGTTCCATACAGCTGGATAGGTGACAGCATTGTATGTGCATTAGTGGTGGTTTGACACGGTCCGAAAACACACAGGGACAGAGCAATAACAGCTTTACGGTTTGAACTTTGGAAGTCAGGGCAGTGAGCCCTCTGTGCGATGGCTGTAGGTTAACTTAAACCCTTTGTAGGCTCCGATGGAAAAAGTTGTTATGTATCACGAGCCGTCTGTCAAAGACTCGCCTACATTGGCCCAGTCACACAAAGGTAGACATGCAATAACTCAATAAGTAAGTTCTGAATAAACTCAAGTATCTATGAAGAGGCATAGATAAAGAGAAAGAAGAAAAAAGAGCCGAGGGTCTTGCAATGGGTTGCCCCGCCATTGACAAGTAAGAAGGTTTTGCAAGCGATTATTGTTTGTTGAGTAGAGAGGCATGTTCGCTTGTGTCGGAAGGACATTGGACATAACTGACGAACTTTAGTCTACTGAAAGATGGAGTTGCCAAATGCGACAAAGTGTTCTAGGCATCGACACAGGCATAGCATCAATAACTTCTCGGTGGCTTAGTTGGACGGTAACGTCCGAGGGAGTTGGGCCGATGTGAACTGTCACTTTTCACGACGACCGTCTCCGGTATACCCGTCAACATGATTACTCCTCACAGCCAACAGTGCTACAGCAAAAGGGCTTGACTGTTACCGGTTGCGTTGGGAGAATGAGGAGAGGGAGGAGAAGAGTAGAGTAGGGCTGGGCCGATGTCATGCACCAACCAGCCATGCGTTGCGTTCAACTGGAGGCAGTTACGCATCGTTGCCTATCCGTCCAGACACTGAGTTCGGTTCGTGCGAATTATTGCTGGTTGGATTGAAAAGCCTCCTTTGACGAGGCTAAAGTCAAGCAGTTGATTATGCCGACTGACGGGGTTCGTTGCGATGCCTACGAGCGCCCGGTCATTGACCGGTGATACCAGCCTCACGTGCAAACTCAGTTATTGTGAGTACATGCTGTGTGTATTTCTAATTGCTCTGGACCCATGGAAGTGTATTGACACAGGCTGTATTGTGTTGGTGTTTGTTGGACGGGACTTGACTCTGGACCTTGCTGGCATTCCTTCTAACTCCAAAAAGATACTTGCAGGGCTTCTAAGTGTTGGTCATGACAGGGTACATTATCGAGTCGACTCGAGTCGAGCCGAACCAGTTCGGAAATGGGAGCAAGTTGAACGGTTACGGTAGGTACGAGTTATGTTATCCGTAGGCGGTTGATGGAGGCAGTTATGGGTTGTATCGCATCCGGTCAGCGCTGGGGCACGCCAACGCCCGCAACAGTAACAGTCTACTGACTGTTCCAACAGCAACAGTAACAATAACAGAAACAGAAACAGCTACCCAGCAATTCAATCAGTTATTCATCCGTAGACTGCATACTCACTCAACTTCCATATTATCGCTTTGACGGCGGGTCGAAGCGCTTAGCCAATCCCGTCGCGACTTAGCACCTTGTCGTTGACTGCTGTAGGGTTCACCCCTCCACTGAAAGTGAGGATCTCCACCTGCCGTGAGGTACGTAGCTTTTGTAAGGAACAAGGTCCGGGTCCGGGCATGGGCATCATGGAAGAACCGGACCTAAGATTCACACCCTGTGGAGATCTACCTCACCCCAGACCTTGAGAAGCTGCACCCCTCTCATCACACCCTCCCAGATGATTTGAGATAAACCCAGATTCACGCCCCCCCTGGTCAAGAGCGCCACTATGCATCGTAGCGCAAACCAGTCTCCAGTTCAGTTCAGTTCAGTTGAGTTGAGTTGAGTTGAGTTCAGTGCCTGTGCAGTCCAGTGTAATGTTGTAAACTCGACAGTAGCATATCCTGGTGGCAGATCAAGAAACTTTGTTGACCGGGGTGACAAGAAGTGGAAGCCAGACCAAAAGCTCGGTCGGTCACTCCTTTTTACTGCACGCCCCTTCCCTTCTCTTCTTTCCGTACCCGGGTGTCAGTGTCACGATTGCACTTGACTTTACTCTACTTTACTTTTCCCCATACATTGCATACGCTTCATACGTATCCGCCCCATCCCATCATTGGATCCTCCTTCCTTCCCTCACGGGTATTTTATCACCCTACCTCCCTCCTTCTGAATCAAGATCTCTTCTCCTGAGCCTCATCTCATCTTGACTCATCTCAACACAAACTTAACTCTCTTACTCTCCATCAACAATTCTTAACTCTAATCTTAATCAACACTCAAGCTTTTCTTTCATATAAATAAAGAAGCATATCACCACTCCGACGACTGCGCAAGCCTTTCTTTTCTACTCGGATTCAACCATCTTCACTCACCCCATTGGCACTATGTCGTCAGCTGTCCAGAGAAGAGGCCCTTGGTCTCAGTACGAAGACCATCAACTCATGAACCTCGTTCAACAACATGGTGCGCTGAACTGGGTCCGCATTTCACAAATTCTTGGTTCCAGAACACCAAAGCAATGCCGCGAGCGTTTCCATCAGAACTTGAAGCCATCTCTCAACCACGAACCCATCACGGCTGACGAGGGCTACCTTATTGAAGAGTTGGTACAAAGTATCGGAAAGCGCTGGGCTGAGATTGCACGCCGTCTCCCTGGCCGAAGCGACAACGCTGTCAAGAATTGGTGGAATGGAAGCCAAAACAGACGGAAGAGGTCCGACCGTCGTCGTGCCGTGCAAGGAGGTCATGATGACTACTACAACAATGTGAACCGACCTGGACTTTCTATCACAACGAACCAAGGCCTTCCCGTCCCAAGAGGACAGCCATCACCCCTTGCTGGCCCTTCAGTCCGTCACCCTGTGAGCTCATGGGTTGAGGCTCCTCTTCCTTCCCCTTGTTCCTCTGATTCTGCCGAATCCGAAACCGGATCCAACTACACCACATCGCCTGCTCACCACTCCATCAGTCTCTACAGCAGCAGGCCGGTTGAATTGGCGCCGCTACGCAATCATCCATCTGGCAGAGATCCCAGGTTCACCATCTACGAGACAGGCAGTCATGATTCCAGGCTCCCTAGCATCCAGACCTCGAACCTGATACCCTACCATGAGCGATATCCCGCGGATCGAGGCGAATACAAGCCTACAATCCCTGCGTCGTTCACTCTCCAAGGACAAAGGCAGTTGCCCACAGCACCTAACTCGCCTGTTCAGCAACACCAGCATCAACAACAACAACAACAGCCACCTCAGCCCCAGCCTCGACCTCGATCCGTGCAGGACGATCGTATGCGTCTCCACTCGCTTCTTGATTGAGTGCTCAACTCAAACGGGCTAGCATAGGGGAAGCTTCTATGTGTTTACAAGACATTTGATTTTCACGAAGGGAATGATACCAGGCGTTAAAGGAATGATTCGGAGTTTGGGGAGTGAACTCGGCCAAACACAATGCAAACCATCCGTCACAATAGGAGTCGAGATGTGAAATGCTAGAGGGCCTACTGGGAGTTGGACTTTGACTTTAGTGATAACTATCAATATAATTTACTCAAGCGTTGAAAAAAACCAGTCCCAATGAAACGTGAAAACGGACCAAAGTTGGTGTCGAACTTGTTAATGTTACCGGTTCGGTTACAACCGTCCAAGCAGCGCATTGTCTTGAAGCCTTGACAACCGTACCCAGGTACTTGTTCAACGTACAGAGCACCATGGATCCAATTGAATGCCAAACAGTCCGGCAGTCCATACCTACTGGGTAGTCTGACGGGTGGGGGGAAAGTGACACTGGAATGTGGCAACGCATGGACACACATTTACAAGGCAGACGGCTTGGTTTCCTAAGCGCCCGGGTTTTTACTGTACTGAAACATGCAAAATAGAGTTGGGCAAGTTGTCGGGTCCAACAAAAGCCTCAATAAACTTGGTGATGTTTGTCGCTATATCCGGTCAGAAACCGCCTCTACATACAACACAATTTCCTTGGCTCTCTGCTCTGGTGATAGGTATCAGAAGTATATGAATGCTAAAGGCACACGGGATCTACGGTGTACCCGTTCTGTGGATGTCGAGAGACTTGCATTGTCGTGGGCTCCTTTTTTTTTTTTTTTTTTT